>NC_050515.1:7240668-7269091 GCF_002922805.2 Oryzias melastigma
ATTTCAGCATCTTCAACTATCGTCACTAACATCTTCAGCTGCCAAATTGATTCAAACGTCTTGGATTAATAAAACGTCCAAGTCAGACCAAAGCGGTGGTTGATCTGCAGTCTCATTAGGAGTGTCAGTGCTGACGTTTCACCCCAACAAACTCCAGCAGCGCAGGTGTCGTGGAGGTTTGACTTCATTCTGCCGTTACTCCTTCCCACGTCAGCTCCCACCCTCTGTGCATGTGTGTGTGTGTTTGTGTTATCTGTGGCTCCTAACACCTGTAACGAGGCCTCCCGTCACACAAACACAAATGAGGCTCCAGTGCAGCAAAGCCAACAACACTCCTGCAACCTGAGGCCACATGTGGCTCTTTTATCCTTCCAGAGTGGCTTTTAGGCTTAGGAAAATTAAAATATTGTTTTTAAAAGACATTGTATTTAAATTAGGTACATTTATTAATTTATAGCTGTGGTGCAACTAAAAGTAACTTCTAGAGGCTTTGTTTACCCTTTTTTTTTCTTCAGAATGCACAGATTTTAAACGCTAAACTAAACCTTCTCTGTTTATTTGATAAGTTAAAGCGCATATTATTAGTAAATATCCAAAAGGAGAGTTGCTACAACATTTATATACATTTGTGAAATATTTTTATAATTTTCTACTGGATCATTAACCAATAAAGTCAGGTTAACGGCATAAATAAATAGGGAAAAAAAACACAATTTTTTTCTTGCATTGTTTAAATAAGAGTACATTAGCCTCACTGGTCTCCAAACCTCTGTCAAATGTAAAAATAGTTTCAAATTTTGAAAAAATTGCTAGTTTCTCTTTACATTTGGGATTTTATTTAAGCAAATATATATATATTGATATATATTTCATATTTATTTGAAAATTAACAACGTAATGAAGGTAAAGCTGTATTAGTCTTTCCTAAAAGGATAAAATAAAACTTTGTGGTTCCTGCTAGGTTCTAATCAGTAAGAAACGGGCTCTTTTAAAGTTAAAGATCCACTGAAATCATCTTTTGATCTATTTTTAAAAGCGTTTATTATGATTATGCAATTCTTATTCAATTTCTTTTTTTAAAGTAGTTTTCTAGAATGTAGTTTCTTACACTGAAAAAAGTGAAACATTGGATCAATTGACAAAAGTTCTGAAATTTGTTCTTTTTAAAATCTTTAGTTTTCATTAAATTAAAATGTTGCTTTGATGGTTTACTCGGCTCAAACATTTAATTTGATAAAAGCTAATATTTTCAAATCTAACAAATTACACTCTCTCCCACTACCTTACAGCCCCTAACAGTATGGAGCTAAATTGGGGTCAATATTATTTGAAACCCAAATAAAACGAATTGAAAAAAATATTGTTGTTTGGCCAAAAAAAAGTAAAATGTCAAAAACATTTTGCTATTCTAAAATAAACGTAATTGTTTTCAGCTTCAAGCGTTCTGCTTTTTAGGTTTCAAAACTCAAAATCTCAATTTAAACCATTTTTTATGCTTTAAACTCTTTTTTTAAAATTTACAAATCTTAAATTTCAGTTTCAAATCTTTTGGCCCTGTTTAGGCGGGGCTAACACAAGGACCAATCAAAATCAATGAGGGTGGTAACTTCAGTCCTGGTGCGTTCACTGACTCTGAGAACTGTGATGATTACGGTCAGAAAATGGTTGTTTAGTCCGTACTATTATAGTCTGTAATTGTCCCAAGACGGGTATAAAAACTGTTTTATCGCGTACAAACCGCTCGTCTAAAACTCCATTCTATCCTGGTCAAAGCGCGATCTTATTCCGTAACATACTCGCATCGAAAACATCCTGTGACAACGTTCAAAACGTCTTTTTTAACTTAATTAAAATGTCAAGTTAGTCAAACGTGCCACAATGGGGCCAAAAGTTTTGAAATTTAAATTTTGAGTTTTGAAACCCAAAAATTGAACATTTGAAGCTGAAAAAATTGAAGTTAATAGCAAAATGTTTTTGGCCAAACACCAATGTTTTTTTCAATTTGCTTTTTTTTCAACTAATATTGACCCCAATTTAGCTCCGTACTGCATATTTTCTACCTCATAATCTTTTTTAAAGGAATTCTTTGTCTGATTCACAACAATTTGAATGAAGAAACGCTCAGAAATGCAGTTTTAAACTTAATTTTCTTAATATATATCCTCTATTGTCAGAAAAATGCCACAAGAACATTTTAAAAACACAATTTTAATCAGAATGGGTCTTTAAGGATCTTTGGTCTTTGTTGTTCCTTTATTATTTGCTGCTCTTGCAGGAGTTGAGACTTTAGCTTCTTCTCCCTGCAGTTCAGCTCTGAGGCAAAAAGAAACGTCCCCTGCTGTTTTCTCCTCAGCCCTTTCATGTGCAGAGCACAGGTAGTGCTGTTCCCGCTTAGGAGCTTAACTTCTCTCTTTTTTTTTTTTTTTTTTTTTTTTCCTGCGACACCTTTCTTTCCGTAAGTCTGGATCTCCCAGCAGGCGGGAATGGCGGCTTGACGCTGGGGGGGGACAACATGCTGCTGATTTGAGAAATCCTATTAAGGAACAAATTCAAACCAAACATCCCTTTTTTAGAGATTTTAAAAAACTGTTAAGATTCCAAATTTGAAGATTTTTTAGGTGCAAATACTAAAAAATGCTTTTTCAGTTTTAATCTCATTTGGGGTCAAATATTTCCATCTTTAGGTTAAACGTGAGGCTCCAGGTGATTATTAGAGATAATATGAATCAACCTAGCAGCAGGATCCCTCCAAATCAAACAGGATGTTAACCCTTAAACACCGCAGCTCCATTGTTTATGTTCTTTGATTTACTGTCATTTTGTAATTGTTAACACTAGGACTGCTACGATTCGTCGACAAATCGACTATTAAAATAGTCGACAGCTAATTTAGTAGTCGATTAGTTGTTACTTTATACTATATGGAGTCAGAGTGTAGTAAAGTTGAAAGTTATAATTGGCATTATGCTAGCTTTTTGGCATTTATTAAGGTTTTTTAGATTGTTATGGAGTTTAGCAAATATTTCTGTTACATGCTAACTATTTTGGCTAAAATAAGCTTTTTTTGTTTGTTTTTAGGCTGTTTTGAAATTAAGCTAATATTTCAGCTACATGCTAGCAGTTTTGGCTAATTTAGGTTTTGTCAGTTTTTTAGGCTATTTTGGAGTTTAGCTAATATTTCAGTTACTTGCTATCTGTTTGGCTAACTTAAGCTTTTTTTGTTTGTTTTTTAAGCTGTTTTAGAATTTATCTAATATATAAGCTGCATGCTAGCAGTTTTGGCTAATTTAGAATTTTGATCAGTTTTTTAAGGCTATGTATGAATTTAGTTAATATTTCAGCTATATGCTAACTGTTTTGGCTAATTTAGGCTTTTTTTGGTTATTTTGGAGTGTAGTTAATATTTCAGCTACATGCTAGCAGTTTTGGCTAATTTTAGATTTTTTCTGCTTTTTTTAGGCTAATTTGGCATTTAACTAATATTTTAGCTGACTATCAATTTAAGCGTTTTCATCTATCATCACTAGCATCTTTAGTGGCCAAATTACACTTGCAGCATTCACGCTAGCATTTTCACAGATTTTTTTAGTGAGTTTAAAGCCAATGATGGTTTAAATGTGTGTCTAACATCCACTTTGTGCATGACCCGATTAGTCGACTAATCTGAAAAAAACAATCAATGATTATTCGACTGCTAAAATAATCGTTTGTGGGAGCGCACTGCTTTCTCCTTCAGAATCTACTGGAATTATTGTTAACAGTTGAAAAGTTACAAGATTTTGTCTTTAAGCATCATTGATGAGGCCGCAGGTGTTAAAGGTTTAAGAAGAAGAACTGTCTGTGAGAATTTCTTTGGAGACATTTGAAAATCGAAGCTGCTGAAACATTGACTTGCTAACGTGTTGATGATGCGGCTCAGCCCTCGACGGGGAGGATGTTCGAGATCAAGGCTCCTTTCAAGGGCGGCTTCACCGTCATCCGTCGGCTGGGGTGGTATGTCACGGCCGAACAGACGGGCCATTATGAAAATGCAAAAATGTGGCAGTTTTTCATTGGTTTCTAGGAAAAAAAAGAAAAGAAGTGTTGCTTTCTCAGCGTTGTCTCTGGGAAAACGCGGTCCTAAACTGGAAATGCTACGACTTTAGCTGGAAAGAGCCACATTCCAAACAATGAACTCAGTGTTTTTGCTCATTTTCTCAGCTTTCATCTCCACTCAGGGGTAGAAGTGGAGCATTCTTCACCTGTGCATTACTCCAACCAGTCCAGATCCGTGCTGATACTGCTGTGAAACCAACACCGACTCTCTGTAGTAAACTACTGATTCATGTCTTTCTGCATTTCCTCTGCCTCATTAAATGACTGAGCGCTGGAAGCAAATATATTACAACTGGAATGAGGAACCGGACACCGGCGGCAGAAAAGCTTCTGCTTCCAGGAACATGGGCTGCTGGGAACGCGGTTTCTATCGGAACTGAACGGACTCTCATCCGGTTTGAGGTTCTTGGTACGTTTTTTTTCTTAAAAATGTACCCACACACACACCTGTACGGGGGTTCTTAAATGGAACGTAGGTGTATCCCTTGAGGCTTGTAAGGCCACCTTATGATGTGTCCACTGACTGTATATGGAGAACTGGACGGAGCGAGTGATAGTGACTTACTCTCAGTTCCAAAGTCAATTTATTTGCCGTTTTTCCATGATATGTCCGTCACCATGTTGGAACCAAAGACATAAAATAATCAACTGGACATAGCGAGGTGTTGATGTCACCAATAGAAAACGTCTTTCGAGCACATGTCCTCGTGAAATCAGGCCAAATCCATCACCGTGGCTTTTTGATACGTGCGTCGCCATTTTGAAACCACTCTACGGTGATTGGTCCAAGTTGATCTGAGTTCAATTTTTTGAGGAATTACAGTCGCCAGTCATGAGTGAGCTGTTTGAAGTCTCTTCCGCTGAAAGTGGGCTCGGGAAAAGCTGTCAATCAAACATTGGAGGCGTGGCCAGCCGGCACCACATGCTTTTACTGAGGCATCTGATTGGTCATTTTATAACTTGCCATAAAGAAGAAATATCTTTTGATAAAATAAGATGTTAATAAAAGTTAAGAATGATTATTCTGACAAATGACTGAGTAATAGATGTTTGTTTCTCAATAGAACTCTATGGGATTTTTACTTCTTGGAACCAGCAGCTACTTCCTGTTTGGAACATGAGAGAAGAGGGGTTGAAATGTCCAGTGGATATACAGTCAATAGTTGGAACCAGACGTCCTCAGTAATCTGGGGAGGCGGTCTGAGGGATTTCAGATTTTTTGGACTTCCTGTTTGGAACGCGTGGGGGGGGGGGGTTGCTCAGTCCAGTTCTCTATATACAGTCAATGGGGATGTCGTAAAAATAGAGCGTTTCATTTGGTTTTGACATATTGATCGAACACAAATGCTGCACACGTTTATTTATTTATTCGTTGATTTGACAAAAACATGCACAGCAATGCGTGGCTCTCTGGACGGCAAGGTGGGTTTTTTTTTTGGTGGGTTTTAGTAGAGTTCCTAGTTTCCACCTGCAGTCCCTGGACAGGTAGATGTTCCTGAACATCACATCTGTGTAGAACAAGGTTTGGACAGAACTCCAACCTTAAAAAGCCCTTCAGAGACCACATGCAGGTGCTTCTGAACACTGGAGATGTCAAAGAGAAATTCAACTGAAGAGTTTGTTTAGGCAGTGAGGTGAACCGACAGAGAACCTGCAGTGGAAAGACGAGGGCGACTTTCATCACCATCAAGAACATCTGGAGAGCCCAGTTTAACTCTAACATCAAGTCTGTCCTGGTGTATGGAGATGAAACACGGAGAGATGATTATCAATTCCTGTTCAGGAAGAATTAGAAACCATCAAAGAGGTTTGTTGAGGAACAAAGCAAGCGTCAGAGGAGGAGGGGGTTCATTTTTGGAACCTTCAGAGGAAGAAAAAACAAGGATGACACTGAAGCGGAACCTGGAGGCTGACGTCAAGACGACCGATCACACATGGATGGAGCTACAGGAGAAAGGATCCACTGTGGGTACAGGATCCATCTATATCAAGTAAACCAAGTAAAGTGAAGAGCTTCTAGAAGCTGGTTAAACATCCTCACCAATAAAAATCGTGTTTTTTGTGTCTTTAACGTGTTCTTGTGGCATTTCTCTCAGGATGGAGGACATATATCAAGAAAATGAAGCCTAAAATTGTGTTTCTGAGTATTTATTTACTCATATTGTGGTGATTTTTTTATTTATTATATTTTCATTGTATGCAACAATAAATTACTTCATATTCTTGACTTTAGTGAAAATGAAAAGGATCCGAAAGAATCAAACATATTATCTCCGCCCCATTTAACAAAATCTAACTATTTTAACCAAATATATCTCTTTGTAATACAAAATAAATACATGAAATGGTCGGCAAAAACAACAAAAGCTTACCGATAAAAAACAAACAACAAAAGGAATCGTAAATATATAAAGATACACATTAAATGTCTCATAATTATTATTCTTTTTAATATCAGAACCAGATGACAAACAACAATTCCCAGACCACAAGCTTCCTCCAAACTGGATAGTTCCGATATTGGTCGCCATTTTTGCTGCACCAGTAATTTTCGGTTGGGGTTTTGAGGAGCTGTCAGCAAGCAGGAGATGGATGACAGGAAGCTGGAACGGTCCCGCCCACAATACAGGCAAATTTCAGATGAACTCCTGCCGCTCTGCAGAAACTATGTCTTAGAGAACTGCACAGGATTTTTGAATTTTGGCTAAAAACAGCATAATCAAAATCAAAAGACCACTGGGGATGCATTGAAAATAGATCAAGAGATGATCGGAGTGCGACGTTAAAGGGTAACCAAACTCTAAATCAACTTTTTTATCTGTTGACCTCTATAAATGGAGCTTTAAAAGTGCTGTCCGTTGGTCATTAATTTTTGACAAGTTAAAATAAACTTGTTTAAATCTTAATAGATTTTTCCCGTCTGTGTGCTGCCCCCTACAGATTAAATTGAGGTATTACAGTTGAATTTTGTGATTGGTCAAACTATGTGAGTTTCAGTAGTTTGACATCATGATCTGCTAACAGTGATGATAACAGTCCCGCCCCCAAGCCCCGCCCCTCTGACTGAATTTTCTAATTTCGGCAGTGGGTGGGGTCAGCCTCCAACTCCCCTGTTTTTGTTTCCCCTTTAAACAACGATTAGTTTAGTGAGGGTAGAGAGTTCAAACCTGATTTTCTTTACTAGTTTTCCTCCTACAAGATGTTTCCTGGATTTTCTGCACAAACAGAATCTGAGCCCAAAATTTAGATCTTTCTTCTTGAATTATTTCATGCTTTGGGTTCAGGTTATTTACTATTTTGTTTTGTTCTATAATCTCAACTATTGCTGCTCATTTTTAATTTTTATTTGGTCAGATCTTCCTGTCTTACACCTTTTGGTTTTCTGTTACGTTCAGGTTTTCAGTTTGTCCCGTGTTCACTCAAATGTAGTGTTCTATGTTATTAAATTCTGCTTCGGTCTCCGTCTGTCCAGCACAGCAGGAACAGTGAATAAAACATCAAAGGGCCGACGTGAGGGCTGTGGGGCGCCTCGACCCGGCATCAAGCGGGATTTTCTTTTCTTTTTTTTATGGAGCGGCCTGTAGTCTTTTGGGTTTACCTCGTTTTATGACCGCTCCACAGCAGGGGGTGAAAACATCCCAAACTGTGCGGTTGATCTTAGCATCAGAAATGTTTGTCCAGTCAGGTAAACAAGTCAAATCTGCAAAAATATTTACATTTTTACAATCAATTTCCTATTTGCTTTTTTTTTTAAAGAAAAATGACGTTTTAATGAGAGATGGTTTAGAAAATAAACATTTAGCCACCTCCATTTAAAAATAAAAGCAAGGAAACATAAATTAACCCTTTAACAGCTGAGCTCCAGTGTTTATGTTCTTTGATTTACTAAAGTTTTTCAACCGTAAATACTGTAATTTTTAACCGTTCACACAATAACTCCAGTACATTTTCAAGGAGGGAAGTGGTGCCTCAGGTGTTAAAGACTTACAAAATAACCCTGGCGTCCCTCAAGGTTGTGTACTAGGCCCATTGTGTTTTACCAAACACATTAGATTTACGATTTAAAATTAAGCAGATAAAGTGCACGAAGTTTGCATAGTAGTGTTAATGTGTGGCCCAATACACAACCTTGTGGGACACCAGGATTAATGCTCAAAGTTGATAAGGTTCCAGAGCTTTACTGACTAAACACAGGCAGTTAAAAACTCCAAAACCCAGTTAAACAGTTTAAAAATTTCCTTTTTTTAACTCTTTATCATCTGAGGCGTTCATGGTGATGCTTAAAGGCAAAATCTTTAACATACTGTAACTTTTCAAACGTTCAAACTGTTTAACTGAGATTGGGAGTTTTTAACAGACTGTGTGTAATCAGTAAAACTCTGGAACCATCATTTACCGGCATGAAGGCAAAATTTATTTGCTATATTGGGCTATATAAATAAAACTGAATTGAATTAATCATGGCGTCCCACAAGGTTGTGTACTGGGCACACTGTGTTTTATCAAACAAAAAAAACGGAGGTCCGTTAATGACCCAAATATGAGAGAGATGCTTAGTGACAGTAACTAAATTTAACAGCACACAATTAAACTGAACACACACACTCATAAGAGACAAAATCATCAACAATGAACTGTATCCACACACAACAATAACACATTAACACAACCATGCAAACTCCCTGCACTAGACACTGTAGGGCCCAGTACACAACCTTGTGGGACGCCAGGATTAACGCTCAAAGCTGATACATGATGGTTCCAGAGTTTTACTGACTAAACACAGTTAAAAACTCCAAAACCCAGTTACACATGTTGAAATGTTCATTTTTTTTAACTCTTTACCACCTGAGGCGCCACTTTTCACCTTCAGAATCTACTGGAATTACAGTGTTAACGGTTGAAAAGTTACCCTATGTCAAAGATTTTGTGGTTACCAAACAAAAAACTGAGGTCTGTTTACCACCCAATTGAGAGAGGTTGAGAGTTAACGGTTGAAACTTACAGTATGTTAAAGATTTTGAGTTTAAGCATCACCAACGCCTCAGGTGTTAAAGGGTTAAATGCACTGACATCCCACTGATGTTTCAGTCTAACTGTGGCAAGGCAAGTTTATTTGTATAGCACATTTCATGTACAGAGACAATTCAAAGTGCTTTACATAAAACATTAAAAGAAACAATCAAAAGAAATAGTAAAAATGTCATTCATCATCATTCAAATCATTAAAATAAAATTAAAAGAAAGTAAAAAGATTTTAATTTAAAACAAGCATAGATAAAAAGTGCGGACGTAAACTTTTGAATACATATTAATCAAATGCAGCTGAGAACAGGTGAGTCTTTAACCTGGATTTAAATACACTGAGTGTTTCAGCAGATCTAAGGTTTTCTGGAAGTCTATTCCAGATCTGTGGTGCATAGAAGCTGAATGCAGCTTCTCCATGTTTAGTTCTGACTCTAGGAACTGATAAAAGACCGGATCCTGATGACCGGAGAGGTCTGGCTGGTACATACTGGGTCAGGAGGTCAGTCATGTATTTTGGTGCTAAACCATTCAAAGCTTTATAAACCAGTAACAGAACTTTAAAGTCTATCCTCTGACAGACAGGTAACCAGTGTAAAGACCTCAGAACTGGACTGATGTGGTCTACTTTCTTGGTCCTTGTGAGAACCCGAGCAGCAGAGTTCTGAATAAGCTGCAGTTTCCTGATGGATTTTTTTGGTAGTCCTGTAAAAACACTGTTACAGTAATCAAGTCGACTAAAGATGAAAGCATGCACTAGTTTCTCCAGGTCCTGCTTAGACATCAGATCTTTAATCCTTGAGATATTTTTGAGATGATAATAGGCTGATTTAGTGACTGCCTTAATGTGTTTATCAAAATTTAGGTCTGTGTCTATCACTACACCCAAGTTTCTGGCCTGGTTGGTAGTTTTTAGTTGAATAGATTGAAGCTCTGTAGTGACGTCTAACCTTTTTTCTTTAGCCCCAAAGACAATAACCTCAGTTTTGTTTTTGTTTAATTGAAGTAAGTTGTGACACATCCAGTCATTAATGTCCTCAATGCATTTACCAAGAGCCTGTACAGGGCCTCGGTCTCCTGGTGTCAGTCTAATATATATCTGTGTGTCATCTGCATAGCTATGGTAACTAATGTTGTTGTTCTTTATAACCTGGGCCAGTGGGAGCATGTAGATGTTAAATAGAAGTGGTCCCAGGATGGAGCCTTGGGGCACTCCACATGTAATTTCTATTGGCTCAGAAGTGAAGTTACCAATTGACACAAAATATTTCCTGTTTTCTAAGTACGTTTTGAACCAGTTTAGTACTGGCCCAGTGAGACCCACCCAGTTTTCCAGTCGTCTGAGTAGTATTGCGTGGTCGACTGTATCAAACGCAGCACTGAGATCCAGTAAAACTAGCACTGACATATTTCCACTGTCTGTATTCAAACGTATGTCATTAGTCACTTTGGTCAGAGCCGTTTCAGTGCTGTGGTTCTGTCTGAAGCCGGACTGGAAGACATCATAGCAGTTGTTATTTATTAGGAATTCATTTAACTGATGGAAAACAGCTTTTTCAATGATCTTACTTAAAAATGGCAGGTTTGATATCGGTCTGTAGTTGTTCATTTGAGTTTTGTCTAGACTGTCCTTTTTTAGGAGAGGTTTGATTACAGCTGTTTTCAGTGGTTCTGGGAAAACACCAGATGTTAATGACAAGTTGACAATCTGGAGCAGGGCTGGTTCCAGGATCTTTGAAACTTTTTTGAAAAAGCTTGTGGGTAGAATATCCAGACAGCAGGAGGAGGAGTTCAGTTGACATAGAATGTCCTGCAGTTCTTTACTGTTTATGGGTTGAAACTGAGCCATTGGGTTTATACTGGTTTCTAGTGGATAGGGTTCATATCCTGAACTTGTAGTTGGTGAAACAATTGTTTGTCTAATGTTTTTGATTTTGTCCCTGAAGAATTTGGCAAAGTCATTACAGGCTTTGGTGGAGTAAAGTTCTGGTGCCACTGACACAGGGGGTTTTGTCAACCTGTCGACTATATTAAATAAGGCCCGAGCATTATGGGAGTTTTTGGTAATAATTTCAGAAAAATAGGACTTCCTTGCATTGCTCAGTTGTAAATTATATAAGTGAAGTTTCTCTTTATAGATGTCATAATCTACCTGTAGTTTAGATTTTCTCCATCTGCGTTCAGATTTCCGACATTCTCTTTTTCCGTTCTTTACCAGAATGGAATTTCTCCATGGAGATTTTTTCCTACCAGAGATCACCTTCACCTTACTAGGAGCAATACTATCCATGATATTTGACATGTTGGAATTAAAGCTATTCACAAACTGTGGTCTGCTTCCTATCCACTTCTTAAAATCGTACGAATATTTATGTCTCTATTTTAACTATTTTCTTTCGATAAATGGAGAGATTTCAGGACTATCACAGCTAGCTTCTGTCTCCACACACACACTATCAAGTGATGTCTTTTCATTACAATTATTCCAGCTTGCGTAACTCTACATCCCCAGTTTGATTGTTGATCCCAGACCTCCAGCTGAACTCTTCCCACTTCCCTGATCCCAAACTTCCTCGTCATTCTCCGTGTGAGAACATAAACAAACACTATTTTTATTATTGTCATTCTGGGAAGTCTCCGGACCCGACACGGTCCCCGGTTCCTCCCATTCTCAGAGTGCAGCGAGCGGACTCCGGGTCACAGAGCAGTGGTGGCTGCAGTCAGTCAAGCTTGAGTCTCAGGATGTGGAAGTGCAATGCCTCGGGGCTGAGTCTGAAAATAGTCTTGAGAAGAGCAAACGGTTAAGGCCTTGAAGCCCCGCTTCCTCCTTTCTGCTGTTCCAGGATGGAAAGAACAAGCCATGCACGCAAACAAACACACGCCCAGCCTCTCCGTCAAACAAATGACAAGGCCTTGGGGCCGGTATTTAGGCTTCAGTCCACAAGGTCAATCACAACAGTGAAGGCAGACGCTGGAGGAAACTAATCACGCATTTTGGCAGTTTGTTGGGCAACAATTTTGCCGATTTTATTTGAAGGGAAGTCTTCCGAGGGGGAAATGGTTCTGCAAGTTACCATTAAGAGTGGCAGTTAGCCTCCTGCTCCCCTGTAATTGATGCAGCCGTGAGCTCTGCAATCTGACTTTGATCCTAGAAGAAGAAGAAGTAGTTCTCACCTTGGATGTGGCGTTTGCAACGTCCAGGATGGGCGGCGTGCTGCTCGCCCTGTTTCCTCTGTAAACACTGACACAATGGTGCTGCTTTTATCCCACAACCATGCTTCACTCTCAGGAAGTAATTAAGTGTTTTTTTTTTTCTTTTTGTGCTTTAGGTTGATCTTTTCTTTTTAGTACGCAGGCCGAACAGGATAAACATTTATTAAACACTATAAAACTACATTTTTTAAAACTTTCAAACTGTAATTATAAACTAGATACATAGCATTACCTTCGATAATACTGGTGTGAATGCTGTAAGCTGAATTTGGCCCCTGAAGATGCTGAAATTGATAGCTGAAAACGCTGAAGCTAATAGCTGAAAATGCTAAAGCTAATAGCTGAAAACACTGAAGGTGATAGTCAGCTAATATATTAGCTAAATGACAAATTAGCCTGAAAAACTAAAAAAAAAAAAAAAAAAATACTTAGGTTAACCAAAACAGCTAGCATGTAGCTAAAAATAGCTAAACTTCAAAGTAACCTAAGAAACTAAAAAAACAAAAAGCCTAAAAACAGCTAGCGTGTAAATATTAGCCAAACTCCAAAGCAGCCTAAAAAACTCAATCGCACAAGGGACCAAAATCCAAAACACACCTTAGGTCGCAGGCCAAACAGGATAAACATTTATTAAACACTCTAAAACTACGTTTTTAAAACTTTAAACCATAACTTTTTGTATAAATAATTATGAACTAGATATGTAGCATTACCTGCAATAATACTTTGATTTGTTCTTTCTCCATAAACTAATGAAGGTAATTTTTACTTATTATTTTTATATTTTTTTTAATAATAATTATTTGATTAATACAATCTGCACTAATTGTCTTCTTTTTACGAGAATATCTTGACCTTTACTGCATTAGCAAATGAAGATGATTTAATTATTTTTGTATTATCATAATTCATGCACAAAGTGTCTTTTTTCTATGAGAATATTAGATTATTGTTTATGTAATATGCAGTAATGATTACTGAAAAGTTTACAATCACTATGGTATTAATTTTCTTTACTGATTAATATAAATGATTTGTCGTGGATGCTTTGAAACTTGATGACATTAATGATTTTAATTATCCTTAATAGCCTGATTTTATTAATATTTGATATTAAGTCCTGAACCGGATATTGATAATTCATATAGAGAAAATGGTCGAGTCGGGGTGGGATTATATAAATTCGCTTCCTTCCACTCCCTTTCAAGTGATCAACTTGTGATTTATTAAGTGATATGTTATGTATGTATCATGACCTGATTGCTTGAAATAAACCATTTCATTCATTCATTCATTCATTCATTCATTCATTCATACTAGTGTGAATGCTCTAATCTGAAATTGACAGCTGAAAACCATGACCGTGATCGCTAAAAAGCTGTTAGCTGAAATCACAGAAGCTAATATCTGAAAATGTTGGAGCTGATAGCCAGCTAAAATATTAGCTTAATGCCAAATTAGCCTAAAAACCTGAGTTAGCCAAAACACCTAGCATGTAGCAGAAATATTAGCTAAATTCCAAAACAGCCTTAAAAATTTTTGTAAATTCCAAAATAGTCCAAAAAGCTACCAGAATGCCAATTTTTTAAACCTTAATTTTTAACATAGTTATCAATAATAAAAATACAGGAATATTATTCCAGAATAACTTAAACCTTAAATAATTCTATATTAAATTTCTATTTGTCAAATTTCTACATGTTAGAATAAAACAAAAGAACATCAGGCCATTAATCCCTAAATAAAATGATCTGGAGGGCTGGATATAATTCCCCGGAGGGCCGATCCGGCCCCCGGGCCTTGACTTTGACACATGTGCTGTAAGATTGTAGACCGGCGGTCCCCAAACTTTTTCTTGTGAGCGTCACATAAGTGTTATCATCTCCGGCGTCGGTTTGTAGTCTAACAGAAAAAGTGTAACAATTCCAGCTTAAACGTAAACATTTATGTCTTTCTAGAAAATTTTAAATAATTCATTTTTGAAATCTTCACAGAAAAAACCAAAACCAAAATATTTTAAAAATTAAACCAATAAATAGTCTATCCTCTCCTCAGACTGTAGAAGGGTGGAATAAAAAGTCACGTTTAATGTGTTCCTCAATCAGTCAGATTGAGATTGAAAAAAAAAAAATTTAAAATGGATCTCTGATAGTTATTAGAGGGGCGGGGCCAAAAGTGTAGGAGGGCCGGATCCGGCCCGCGGGCCGTAGTTTGGGGACTCCTGTTGTAGGCTACTCGACTGGCTTGAAGAGAGTACATTTTTAACAAAATATAACCTCTTGTTTTAAAAATTTTTAAATATCTTATTGAGCCGTTTGATCCTGAAAACATTAATTAACATTAATTAACTTTTTCGTCTCATATTTTTATACAATTTTGACAACTTTATCTAAAATACGTATATCTAGTATTTCTAGTATAAGGATAGTTGGACTGCTGAAAATGAAATATGACATTTTCAGGGTAAAATTATAAGCATGTATTTATAAATGTAAACATACCTAATTTAAAGAAAAAAATAACTTTTGCACACATTTAAGAGAAAATGTCTCCAATGATCAAAGCAATAGATCTAAAAATTATATATATATATATATATACACACACACTTGTAAATATAAAGTTTCAAGATGAAATTTTTTTTTTTTTAGGAAATTTGCTTTTTTCCTTTTAGGAAATCTTATACAAATTCTGTTATTTCTACTGATATTTTTTTTTCATTTATAATGAGAGAAAAACATCTTGTATTTCATATTTTCTAATCTTGTTTGACAAACTACAAAAGAGCTGGTTGATCAGCTTTGAAGAACCTCTCAAGGTTCTTGCTAATAAAATCCAAAAATGTGACGCTCACATCTATGTGTTAAACATAGAACAGGATTAAAAGTAAATCTACAAACTTTATCTATTATTGCGGGTTAAATGAATGGAATAAAGAGACAGTTATATACTTTGAGAGTTGAATGTATGGAGGAAGGACAAAGCGGCTGGTTGTGAGGTCCTTGTGCAAATGGAATCCTGGGAATTTTTATCCTCCCGCTGATCTGGACTCATGAGTTTCCTCACGGCTAATTTCACATGGAACTGAGGAAAGAGGTTAACAACTAAACTGCAAATACCATGACTGCTATAAATGTTAGGATGTTAAAGGAGATTAAAACTTTGATAATTAAGAAACAAACAAAATCTGCAAATATTTAATTTAGTTTCTAAAGATGGCAACTTTTGCTAAATTACAAAAAAAGAATGTTTTCCAAAAATTATTTAAAAATCATTGGAAAAATAAAAATATAAGAGTTACCTTTATTTATATTCGTTTTTGGCAACCAAAACCCAGCAAAAGCAGTAAACTTTTACCCCAAAATTTAGAAAAATTCACTTTTTATATTTATTGTGGCCTTAAGCATCAACTTTTAAAAGTTAGCTTTCAAATCTTAGCAAAAATTTTATTTAACATCGGTAAATGTATCTACGTATATATAAAAATTGTAACTTTGCTCTTGAAAAAAGCACACACATGCTCTTTTCAAAATAAAAGACACTCGTGTCAAATACCATCCTCCTGCTGCAGCAGATTTACTTCAATTAAAAATTCAAGGAAAAAAAATCTTTACATGTAAATGCAATTCTGTACTTTAAGAACGTTGCCTGTGACATAAAATATTATGTTTTAAGGGGAAAATTATAAACATGTATTTATAAATATAAATATACCTAATTTAAAGAAAAAAAAACTTTGGCACACATTTAAGACAAAATATTTCCAATGATCAAAGCAATAGATCTAAAAATGTTTTATATATATATATGTATACATATATATTTAGAAAATTGTAAATATAAAGTTTCAAGATTACATTTTGTCATAAAAAAGGAGATTTCCTTTTTTAAGAAATCTTACCAATACTTTTGAAAAAAGCACACACGTGTTCCTTTCAAAATAAAACACTCTCGTGTCAAATATGATCCTCGTGCTGGAACAACTTTAATTAAAAATTCAAGAAAAACTCAAGCATTGAAAAAAATCTATACATGTAAATGTATTCTGTACTTTAAAAACTTTGCCTTTGAAAAACAACTACAATGAAGATAAGCTTATTCCAACAAAAACCACTATGACAGAAAATTTGAACCTTATATTATAATTTTACTCAGTTATCTGACAGATTTAAGGAAAAAATTAACCAAATAACTAAACAAATGAACAACAAATCCATTATTTATTTGATTTTTTCTTTAAAGCCAAAGAGACTCCTGGTTTATCTTAAATTTTATTATTAATAAATATAAAAAGAAAAGTTATACTACATGTTTACTCGTTCTTTATTATCAGAAAACCAAAATTCAGATTATCAGGTGAACTTCTCATTATTATTTTTTAATATCTATCAGATCTTTTGGTTTTTAATTACATTTTACTCGCCGGACGTAAGCCTTTGATCCCTTTCATTGCATAGCAGGGATAAGAAGACAGACGGACTTCACCTCAACTTAACCAGTAATCCTCACTCTTCCCGACAGCCATGTTTCTAGGAATTCGGCTCCTTGCACGTGAGCTCAGACGCCTGCAGAAGGAAACAACAACAAAAGAGCGTACATCAGTGTGAGGGGAACCGGAGCTTTGATGCTGTGCAGACACACCGTCTTCCTGGAGCAATCACGCTTTTCCCCCTGAGCTTGTGCTTCTGCCAGACCTGTGACCCTGACCCAACTTTGACCATCCACTGCCTTAACCCGGCCTCTCCTGGTGGACGCGCTTCTCTCGTCATCAGTCCTGCAGTCTGTGGATAAAGCTGTCACTGACACATCCTTCCAGGAAGTGGACGCAGGTTCAAGTTTGCCATACGGAGTTCCTCCCCGGCTCCGTATCGACGATAAAACAAATCCTTTGACCCCGTGCATTGCTCGGGTCACCCTTGGGGGGGGGGCTCAAAAGTGTGAGAAAGGGGATTCTTTTATTTCACATGTGAAGAGGAGGAAGGAGTAAAAAAAAGGGGAACAGACAAAGATAAAGGTAAAAAAAAAAGGGAGACAAACGTGCAGACGGATGGTCGAGCTTCCAGGGCTGTCAGTGCAGAGCAGGTGATGAGAGGCAGCACAGGTGACCTTGGAAGTCTAATCTGTTGCATAAATATCTGCTTTTTGAACCATGAGAAAGACGCTCTGTTGGAAGTCTGGGGGAAATATCTCACCAAGAAATTAGGAAGTTCTCATAGGGATGCACAGCACACGTATGACGTCATATGTGCACGGCTGAGGCCTTTATTTAGTTAAAAAAGAAAAAAAAACTTTGTTTTTATGAATAAATTGCCAATTTCAGATGTATTTTTTGCATTTAGGATGCAAGAGCAACGATTCACGAGTTGAACCACGATTCTTACTTTTTATTATAATGTTTATTGCTATGTGTATGTCTATTTACTAGATGGATGGAAATTTTAATTATTTGTATTTAATCATCATTTATACCTTTATTTAGAACAGGAGATCAGAATAAACTAAACTGATTAAAAAAACAAAGATTTAGATAAAAAATACATTTTTTGTCATCTTAAAGTTTTTTTTTTGTTTTTTATTTTTCAATCTTCTGGTTCAGCAGTAAAACAACATAGAAAGGATTAAAATCACTTTTGTTTTGGGTCATTTAACAACAAAACCTGAAAATGTTCTACACCGTTTTTTATCTTCAAAGTTCTTCAATATTTTACGTTCTAAGCATCACATATTGCTGCAGAGCTCTTATGAAAAGTTTTTTTTCGCAGCAGAGTCAGCTGATTCACGTTGATTACATCGACCTTTCACCAGCGCAAGGCTGTTTCTTCAGAATAAGCTGGAGTTTCGTTAATTACGTCAAATGTTGAAGAGTTACCATAACCAAAATAATGTAAACACTGGCGCTAAAGCTCCGATGTTAAAGCTAAATCGTTTTTTCAGAAGTTATGTCTGTGAGCGGAACTTCAGTCTCAGTTTTTGAACGGAAAAAAGCTCTCGCTAGTTTTACTTTGAAAACCGGAAGCTTCACCGTCACGAAGATGTGTTTACTTCCGGTAGCGGTACCGCGCCTCTTTCGGCTTTATTTTAGTTCATAAACTTAAAATCCGACACCAATCTGCATTTCAGGGCATAAAATACATCGTCCCCAATTGATATTTTGATCATCTTTTGCTACAATTTACCACATTACTAAACATCGCGAATCAGCGATCTTGGACGTCGCGAATATCCGTACTCGAAATTCTGGGAGCAGATAGCAAATACCCGAGCACCCGGATGCTCGTTACAGCCCTAGTTTCAAGAGTCAAATCCTGAGAAACACCTTCCTGTGTGCACAAAAAAATAACAAGAAATATGATCAACATTAGGTCCAAAAGAGCAAAAATATTAAGTGTGTCTTTTTAGTTTCTGCACCAGTAGCTTATAAAATTAACTATTTTTGCGAAATTAAATTAAAGTAAGATTTTGCCTTTTGTTTTCTATACTATGAAATAACATTTAAAAAAACTCAAATTTAATTCTTTTATCAAGAAGAGGACTGGAGAACAGCGTTACAACAAGTACTGATTTATTTTTCACAACAATTTTTGTGTAATTTGTATACACTTTGGTGAACATAATAATTTGATTTATATCAAAAAGCCACAAAAAATGCAATTCTGGTAGATTTTTTTTTTTGTTTCTTTGGTTCATTTTCTATCTAATCACTTAATAAAAAAAGAGTTTGACATGAAATGTTTTAAAACATAAGACTGCACCCCATTAAATTCTGCTTTTCTTCATTTAAGAACAGTATAGTGATGCTGATTAAGTAATTTCCTCATAATTTGTCATCAAAAAAAGATTTGCTGCAACAAATGCAAGAAGGCCAACGAAATGTGTTCTCTCTTAACCCAACTCTTTTGTTTTTTGTTTTACAGGAAATTGATTCATAAACGAAGATAAAAACAGTTTATTGAATACATTTTAAAGGCAGGAAATCTCCGGAATCGTCTTTCTATGCTTCAAAAATCAATTTAAATCCATCAATTTAAACTTCAATACAGATCAACAATCTTTAATGACTATTTAGCCATAAATAAATTATTATTTTTTGTATATGTACAAATATTTGTGCATATATTTAGAAGTACATGTGTATATAGTATGTATGGGTATTTTCATATATATTAATTCTATTGTTTATATGCTTTTCTTTCTTTCTTTTGATATTTTTGCCTATGTTTTCCCAAAGTGAGCAGTGGGGCTGCTGTAAATTTAATTTAAACTAGTAACGAAGATTGGATTAAATGAGTTTTCTTTTAACTTCTTCCCACCCCTTTTTAAACACTATTCTGTTGTACTGTTGTTCTTTTTTTTGTCTGTTATGTGTGTTTTTAATGTTATAAATAGTGTTTAAAATAAACTGAAACTGAAGACCAGGTCTGTGCTCCTCAGAAAAAGGGAAGATCTTCTGTCAGAAAATAAATCACGGTCAGATTTTGTGTTTAAACTAAGGTGTAAAAATGTGCTTTAACAGAGTCATGCAAAAACCTAATGGAGCTTTGTCTGTTCTTGCTAAAAATGAAAAATAAAAAAATGTGAAATAATTGATTTATTGTAATTAATCACTTGTTCTGTTTCAAACTTTTCTTTAAAATCTTGAAGAAAAAATGTGGAGCCTGTTACTTCAGCTGTCTGCTGCTCCGTTGCTTGGCAGAAGACAGAAGGATCAAATTTAAGGCCCGGGGGCCGGATCCGGCCCTCCGGATAATTATGTTTGGCCCTCCAGATCATTTTATTTTACTAATATTAATGACTTGATGTTATCTTGTGCTCATTTCTAACTTGTATAATTTTGACAAAATATATTTTTATAGAAAGTAAAATATTGAAAGTTATTTGAGGTTTAAGTTGATTTATTCTGGAATAATATTTCAGACTCTTTATTATTCTTAATTGTGTTAAAGAAAATTACAGTCTTAAAGTTTTTTTAAAATGGCATTCTGCTAGCTTTTTGTACTGTTTTGGCATTTACTAAGATTGTTTAGGCTGTTTTGGAGTTTCAGCTACAGTATGTTAGCTGTTTTGGCTAATTTAGGCTTTTCAAAAAAGTTTTTCAGGCTATTTTGGAGTTTAGCTAATATTTCAGCTACATGCTAGCTGTTTTGGCTAACATTTGTTTTTGTTTTTTTATTTTTTTTAGACTAATTTGGCATTTAGCTAATATTTTAGCTTGCTATCAGCTTCAGCGTTTTCAGCCATCAGCTTCAGTGTTTTTAGCTATCGATTTCAGCATCTTCAGCTATCAGCAGTAGCCTTTTCAGCAGCCAAATTCAGCTTACAGCATTCACACTATAGCATTATCACAGGTAACGTTACATATCTAGTTCATAATTAAGTAAAAAAAAAAAGTTACAGTTTTGAAGTTTTAAAAATGTAGTTTTAGAGTGTTCAATAAATGTTTATCCTGTCCGTTCCTCGACCTAAGTTGTGTTTTGGATTTTGGCCCCTTGGGTGATTGAGTTCCACATCCCTGATCTAGAGAGCTTGTTGTCTTCATGAAATGCAGAAACAAAAATTACCAGAAGACAAATCAACATCTTCAGGAACAAATTGTCTCTTGCAGCTCCTGAGCATGCAGGTCCTTGGTGGATCCTGGACCATCACACACTCACAGAAAAACACATTTATGAACATAAGCAGAGCTGCAGTTTATTCTTCATAACTCCCAATGCAGCTAATTACTGAGTTCTCCACACTGTGAGAGGAAATGGAAGTCTGCTCATTCAAAAGTGTCAATCGATCCGTTTAGCAGGTGCGGCAGAGTGCAGAGGATGACTTAATGCTGCTTTATGATGCGAGGAAAAAGAAAAGCAAACCAATATTTGAGCTGTTTTTCCTTACAGGTGTGTAGTGACCGGTACAGTCTGCGTCTGGTGTCTATCAAACGTCCACATAGATTTGAGACAGATGTGAGCAGGAGAGTAATAAATAAAAACCGTACAGTTTAGTCTCTGAAAACTGGAAAAGGAGAAATGCTCCTGAACGTTAAAAACCACATGTGTTAGACATTGACCTGGACTGCAGACTCTTCTAGAAGTCAAATAATGGAGTCTTTACCAAAAAAGGACAGGACAGGACAGACTCCACCTTTGAGGACACTCAACCTTTTAAATGTGAACAACGTGTTTCTAAAAGTCCTACTTCAATCTTCTTTTCATCTATTATAAAAGTGTTTCCAGTGGTATTAAGTAATGATGATGCAAGATAAATTTTACAAAATTTTTCTTTGAGTTAGAACGGAAGTAAGCCTCTTTTTATATCCCATCATCCCTTCTTTTTCACTCTCTCCTACAGCCCCTCACAACCACAGCATTACATTACCAGTATAACAAAAATAGTGAGCAACATTGGAGTTTTTCAACCAGATTCCAGCTCAGACGAGGAAAACAAAAACATTCATGGATCTATTTGTATTAGACGCATCAGAATGAAGCTTGTGGCCCATCCAGTGTTTATTCTACGTAACAAATAAAATCTTTTTTAATTACTTTTTTTTCCTTTTTTCTCCTGATTTGCCATAATTTGAATAAAGAAATGCTCAAAGTCCAGTTTTAAATTAATGTTCTTTATTTATGTCCCTCATCGTGAGAAAAATGCAACAAGAACATAATAAAAACACCTAAAATACAATTTTCATCAGAGTGGGTCTTTAAATGCAAAACCCTCCTTTTGGAGGATGGCATCAGAGTAAAACCTGAAAAAGTCTGAGAAACTTACGTGTGGTGGAACTTCTGTAAAGAGTTGACTTCAAGAATGATTTTAAATATTCAAAATATTAGCAGAATGCAATCACTCAGCCACAATTTTGTTGTGCAAAAAACTTTAATATTTGATTGATTTGCATATGTTTAGTGTGGAAATAAAGCTGGAGTCAGATTATAAAAAAAAACAAATGATTGTCACATTTTTTCCTGCTAAAATTGGAAAAAAAGCATAAATAGAAACAAACAGAAGTGCTCCCACATCATAACCATGTGGAACACCAGATCGAATTCTAGATGAGGATCATTGGTGATTTAAACTGAACATAAGAAAAACTTTCATTAAAAAAAAATTAAATATTTAAATAAAAACAGAGATAAAAGATGTTTTCATTTGACAAATACAATCAAAAGCTTTAAATTTGTAATTAGACAGATTTGATATATGTTACATAAATCGAATTTCTTTAAAAAAACAACTTCGTCCAATCATTAATGCAATTCACTGAAATCTGCCTTCTTTTGAGAATTCATATTCTAATCAATTTTATTTTAATTAAGATTCCAAATTTGTTAAACATCATTCGGCATGTGCAAGATAAAATACACATTGTACTTTATTGTGAGTTTTCTTTATTTTTTTTCTGCTAAAATTGAAAAAAAAGAAAAGAAGAAGCATAAATAGAAGCAACTAGATGTGTCCCCAGTTCATAACCTTGTGGAACACCAGATTGAATTCCAGATGAGGGTCGATGGTTATTTAAGATGAACAAAAGAAGAACTTTCATTAAAAAAAAACTATAAAATATTTAAATAAAAATTTAGATAAAAGCTGTTTTTGTTTAATGAGTCCAATAATTTGCTTTAAAAAATTTATTAAATTGTTTTAAAAATTGTAACATTTATCTAGACCCTCATCTATTCTAGATGATGGTCATTGGTGACTTATGATGAACAAAAGTAGAACTTTCATTAAATAAAAACTGAGATAAAAGATATTTTCGCTTAACAAATTCAATCAATTGTTTTAAAAGAAAATTATTAAACAGATTTGTTAAATGTTACATATATCAAATTCCTTTAAAAAAGCAGATCCTGTCAATTATGCTACTCATAGAAATCTACTTTCCCCTTGATCATTTATATTTTAATCAATGTAATTTAGTTTGAGCTTCCAAATTTGTTAAATATCTTTTGGCATCTCCAGGATAAAATGCGCATGTTACTTTATCGTGAGTTTTCTACCATTTATCATGATAAAATTTAAAAAAATAAAATAAATGGAAGCAAATAGAAGTGTGCCCAGTCTATATCATTGTGGAACACCAAATTGAACTCCAGATGAGGGTCATTGGTGATTTATAGTGAACAAAAGAAGAACTTTCTTTGAAGAATGATAACTATCTAAATAAAAACTTAGATAAAACTTTTTTGACAGATACAATCAACTGCTTCTGAAAATATTAAATGTTAGAATTATCAAATTGCTTTTTAAAATTATTTTAACATAGTCCTATCAATAATGCCATTCATGAAAATCTTTTATTTTGAGAATTCACATTCTAATCAATTTATTTTCATTTAATTGAATTTACGATTAAAAATTTGTCAATCATCTGCAGGATAAAATACACATTGTACTTATCGTGAGTTTTCTAGCATCGTTCTCATTGTTCGCTACTTCATAGTCCTGTGTAAACACTGGAGGTTTCCACGGAAAGCACCTCTAACAATAGTTTTTGAGGAAGACATAAACTACAGCAAATATTTACATATTTGATAGCTTGGTGTAGCATCGCTTCCTCTTTAGAAGAATTACAACTGACTTGACTGAGTCACTTGTTTACATTTCATTAGCATGAATAAACTCCCAACGTTAAGGTAGGAATGTCTCGAATTAAAGGGGAAGCTTCAAAATGTCAATATGGACCAAACTTCCTGTGGCATCAGAACACATTTTTGAAGAATTTCCTGCACTGTCACAATGCTAGATTCCACAGTGCTCTTGTCTTGCCTTTTGGGTCAACATTTAATCCGTCTTATCCTCAACATTTAACCTTCTTTGTCTCTGGCAAGAAGTGAGTTGGCTTCTATTTTTGGTGCCACCTACTGAAATGAAGTCGTAGTACCGCAGAGCCAGAGCAGGGCTGCAGTCTTCTAAGTAGGCTAGTGGGATAAAATTCTCTTAACCTCCTGCAGAAAAAGAAAAGAAGTTGTGCACCTGAGAGGAAGTGGTACGAGTGTGAGAACGGGAGAAAGTGCGTGCCTCCTCTTGGCGTCAGGCGGCATGAATACCACAAAGAGATCCGTTTTTGACGAGATTCCACAACCCTCAGTCCTTCAGACCTGTGACATTTAATCTCACTAAGACCTCATTTACCCCGCTCACCGGGTAAAAAACATTCCTCAGATTAACAACAATCCTGCTCCACCAGCTCCCCGGCAGGCCGAGCGGCACGTATCCATCCAAGCATACAAACTGTGCTCTTAAATTATAAATAATCTATTTGTTCTTCCGACCTCAACCCAAGTCTCAGCTTCTTTTGGGGAGGTTGCAGCCCACTCCCGTCTGTTGGAAACGTTTCATTGACACGACTGGTTTCATTACGAGGTTATTTGCCATGCAAATCTGAAGGAACTGCATGTACCTTCCTTGCTGGAGGCAGATATTTACTCTCTGGTAGCAGGCTGGAGGAAGTGTGTAATGTTTACACTTCTCTGTGACACAGGGCAGCTTTGTTTGGCTTGTAATCTCACTGATCTATAACAATGTGACACGGTAAGGGAAAAAAAAGCACAATGGGTGAAAAACAAGCATATTGTCCTAATGTACAAATGTTTAAATCCTGGTGTGTTTTACAAAAATGTAAAACTTTTTAGTTTATGCACCAGAAGCTTAAAAAATGATTTGCTAAATCAAATAAAAAACGAACTTTTTTATTATTTTTTTTATGAGAAATATAAATTAACTATTATTTTTTGGCATAAATAGAACAAACTTTATGAGAAAATATATATTTTTTTCCCCAAATATGATAGAGTTTATAACTTTTCACTGAGGTTCACAGTACCTCCTTTCAAAATAAAAGACTTCCTGTATCACATCTCGATGGAGCAAATCTAGTGGTAGTTAGTGTCATGTCAGCAATGAAAAACTATATATATATATATATATATGTGTGTATTTTATTTATTTATTTCACTGCAAAAATGTCTGTAATTTATACAGGGAAATACTGTACAATTGTGACAGTTAGCAAAAATTATGAAAAAATAAAATGACGGTTTGATAGTAACGTCCTTAAAATCATAAATGTTAAAACCATTGTTATTACAGCAAAATCATGGGAATCTAAGCTCCCACAATTTTCTTTTAACCATAAAAATGATTGTACATGTTTGTTCATTTTATAGACTGATCTTGTAATTTCTATGGGATAAATTTAATGTTCCTAAGGTAAAAATTGTGATACAATTTTCAACAAAATACAGTAAAAATTAACGAAATAAATTATTTTAACCTAATATGATAAAAAAAGTGCGTCTGATTTTTTATGGTGAAATTCTGACAACCACAGCTGCCAGTTGTTTACTGTAAAGTTACAATATTTTTTTACATTTGCATTTTTCTTTAACCAGAGAGCCACAATGGAGTGGTAGATGAGCCAGATATGGTTCTGGAGCCGCAGGTTGCAGACCCCTGGTCTTGAAAATGACAGTTTTAAATATATATATATATATATATATATATATATATATATATATATATATATATATATATATATATATATGTTAGTTAAAAATGCCATAGTTATAATTAAAAGACAACTAAATAGGGTAAGCTTCTGTCTGTTCCCTTTATTTTTCTTGATTTACTGTGATTATTATTACTTAAGGCTGGGTATCAATTATAATTTCCAGAAAAAATTCGATATGATTCAAAAGAGCCTGAATCAATTCGATAACGATTTTTGAGTTTACAGATTTAGACACATTTGTTTAGAAATTAATGAATAATCTATATATGATTTGAATATATTTATATTAATCTAATACAGTTCACATACTGTAAAATGTATCAGTGACATAATGAGATTTTTAATAGCATACAGTGTTAAATGGACCCTCAAAAGGAGAAATTCTATCTAAAATGTTCAGCTCATTAACATTGTAAATATTGTTCTGCTTCTCCTGGAGGGTGTTTCAGTTTGGCCACTAGGTGGCGATTGTGCTGTAGAAGTACACTTTATTCCAGAAGAAGAAGACGGTATGAGGGGGAAAAAAAAACGATGTTTTAGACTATTTAAAAATATTTCCTTTAAAGAGTTTGGAAAAATAATGCCTGTGAGTTTATAAAGATGTTCATTTAGTCAGCAATGTATGTTTAGGTTGAGTGAGTGTTAGCATCAGCCGTCCTATGGGAAATTCCATTAAGTGTTAGCAACAAGCTAGCGGATTTTAGCTTTATGTGCTAAATTGATTTATATTGTTTATGAATCGATTATTAAGCTTCAAGTTTTCTAGATTAATCGATTTTACTGCCATACTGGGTGTACTTTACTATAACCATGTTTGAAAACAAAAATTAAATAAATGAAAAAAGACCAAATTAATGAAAATATGATCATCAAATGTAAAACATATTTCATTTGTATTTACTGTCAAATATAAATAAATGTAATGCATATTTTCTTTGTATTTGCTGGTCCAGTTTGCGGCGGGGGGGCTCGGCGTCCTCCCTGACAAAGAGCGCCGCTGTTCCTCGCTCACTCCGGATCCTGACTCCAGGGAAAGAAGCGGCGCCTCGGTGGTCCGGGCCGGGTTTTCCCACCGACCACGTGCGGCCCAGCTGAGGTGACTGGCAGGACTTGTTTACTGGTGGAGAGACTCAGAAAAAGAGACGGAGAGGGGGAACCTGAGGGAGAGCGATAGCTAAAGCGGAACGGGAATCCAAGTTTTCACTCTTGACCCGTCTTTTTACGCCTTTCTTCGGTCGATTTACCTCATTTTCTTCTGACTGTAGCAAACAGGACGGTCACTTTGCGCGTATTTTCGGGGGGTAAATTTCCCAACTCCGTCGCTGCCGCCGAAGCCTCGTTTGTTTTGGATTAGCCAGCTAACGCTAGCTGTTTTCCCCCCTCCATCGGCTAACGTTAATCTGAGAAAAGCAACGGGCAGCGTGGTGGAGAGTTCACCCACTTCCCGGAGCCGTGCGGGGGAAAAAACGGAGGTTATTTCTGCGGTTTCATTCGTCGTGATTTGTGGGGAAAGAAGTGGCGGCTTTTCCCTGGATTTTTTTTTCCCTTTCTGTCGCTTCGTCGTTTTCTGGATGTTCGTTCGTTTGCGGCGTGGTGGTCAGCGGGGGTGAAGGAGTTCAGAGGAAGGTCGTAGTGCTGGAGAAAGCTTTTTTTCCACCCTTTGCTGTGAGTTTCCTGGGATGTCCATCTGAAAAAGGTGAATTTATCAGAAGATATAAAAAGCAGAAGACATCAGGAAGCTTCTTCAACTTCAGCTGACGAGAAGTCTGCAGGAGGGGAAAAAAACACTTTTTTTTTACACATCTCTGGAGCTGTGCATTAAAAAAGAAGAATCCTAGTGGACACTCCGAGTGTGGAATATTGATTTTTCTTTTTTGACCACCAATATCCACCAGATGAACGCGGATTGTCGCCTTCACGTGTGGAAAATGATCATTTTTACACCTAAACGTGCTGCCAGAACCCAAGATCACGTTATTTAGTGGCCTGCTCGGTTGTTTTTGTTTTCACAAAAAAAAAACTAACCTTCATCACAAACTTATACATTTATTCCTCCCTCTTTACGGGGGGAGGTTGAAGTGGAACTTTTTAATTTTTTCTTTTTTTTTTCTTCTTCTTTATATTGACTCCGAATGAAGATTTCAAGATTAGATTTTCTTAAATGCCTAACGAGGGAAGCACACATTCAGTCAAAATGAAGAGACTGACGCTGCCCGCACAAATTGTGTTTTTTATCTTCTGCACCTGCATCATATGCCATTGTGGACTAATAAACGGAGAGAGTGAGTATTTTTATATTCCTATTTCACACACACATTTTTAAAGTACTTTTTTGTTTGAATATGTGTCAAATTTGATTCACTGTGGTTATAAATTAAAAATGTAGTTTATAAATGTGTTATGACACTGTTTTACAGCTTTCTTGTCAAAAAAAACTTTCATATTTTCTGCTTTATTTGTCACAAGACCTGTCCACATATTCGCGCATGCTCAGTAGCGTGCACAGACCAATATTGATGCTCGTAATTTCAACTGTTGCGGCTGCGCGCTAATGATTGATATTCCTCCGTAAAGGCGTGTCGTCATATCCCC
>NC_050515.1:7269206-7308430 GCF_002922805.2 Oryzias melastigma
CGAGCTGAAACTGGGAGCAGCAGGACTGGCCCAGTGAGCTTAGCGAGGCCTCTGGTAGCCGCGCGCGCAGGGGGGAGATGCGCGCGCAGCCTGGATGTAAACAAAACATCCGCCGAGTTTATTGTGTGTTTGTGTGTAAACCGGCCATGTAAAGTTTGACTAGAGCGTGTAAACCAAAACAAGTTGGATGATTTACTACAGCAAGTCATTTTATTTGCTTGCCAGTGTTCATAAATACTTTTAGAAATAATATATATTTTACTATAATAATTATAAAACGCATACATGGCACTATTTTATAGTAAAATATATTTTAAATACAGATCCAATAAACATTTTTACTACATTTCTTTGATAAATCAGGTAAAACTATTTTCCAAATTGATTTACTAGATACTTGAAATAATTAATAAATATTTTACTGTAAGAATAATTAAGAAAAAACATCTAGGGCACTATTTTATATATAAATATATTCTAAATACAGATACAATAAATATTTTTTAAAGTAAACATTTCACATTAGATTTATTTATATATATATATGTATTATTTTTTAAATTGTTGCATTATTTAAAAACTACTACATTTCTGTGATAAATCAAGTAAAACTATTTTCCAAATGAGTTTATTAGATATTAGAAATAATTAATATATATTTTACTGTAATAATAATAAAAGAAAAACATCTAAGGCACTATTTTGTGTAAACATATGTTCTAAATATAGATGCAATAAACTTTTTTTAAAGTAAACATCTTACGTTAGAATGATACATATATTTTATAAGTAAATTATTGCATTATTTTTTATTTTTGTGCATATTTTCATTGTGTATAAACACTTGTATGATGTAAAATTACTAAATTTATTTGATAAATCAAGTAAAACTGTTTTCCAAATGAGTTTATTAGCTTTAAACTTGTTTTTCAGTGGTTTAACCTTTGGCCTACTTGTCCCCTTTGTGAGATTTTTTTCCCTCCTAGTTGTAGATGAGGTGTTGCACAAGTCTGCAAAATGTTCCAGCAGTATGAGCTCATTACAAGTTAGCAGGTACCGTGAAATGATCCAAAGTGGGAAACCACCTTAGAGGCAGTTTCTCCCAACCGACTGTGTTATTTTTCTCCCTGGAATTGTTCTTCGGAAGGGGGCTGGTGGTGGCAGCAGCGGTGGGATTCACATTCTGCTGCTTTCTGTATGTCAGGTATGCAGACACAACAGGGGCCCCCAAAAGGGGATCTTTTAAGACAGAGCTGCTGGCACCCCCCCTTACTTCTTTATATTTTCCTCCCCGCTTGTATGCGAAGGGAGCGCGGCACGTTTCATTGGCTGTTAACGACTACTCTGGAAGTAACCATATTTGGAGTTTATGGGATGTTTGCAAACGTGTGGGTAATGACAAACATGCTTAAGATATTTCATTCAACGCGAGGCAGCTTTAAAGGCAGCAAAGGTGCGACAGCTGCATTCCAGGAAACGGAATTTTTTTCCCCTAAATGTTCCCTAATGCTATCTACAGGAATAGTTTTCCTATCACATCCACTGGGTTCTAAAATCCCAGAGAGCCGTCCTCCATTTGCTTTCCTCTCTACAGCACATTTCTCTGGCACCCTTTACTGAAGTGCACATTGGTATTTTCAGACAATGCTGTGCATGTTGGGGAATGCCTTTGATGTGGCCCGTCATGTAGGTGTCTGTGTATGTGTTTGTGTGTGAAAGTGTGTATCACTATGCAGCGCGGCCACTTCAGGCTGTCTGCGGGGTCTCTTCTCTCAGCTCCACTTGTGGGCAGAGTAAGTTTTGTTTGTGTGTCTGCAGTAGATGACCATATTGTGTGTGTTTGTGTGTGTGGTACAGCTTCAGGCTTAAGTGTGTGCTCTCTTAACACTAGTAGCTATTCCCCCGAGTGGCCCCTTGACCCGCCGCACCTCCACATCACCATGTAGGCCAATAGTGAGACGTCTTGATGTACGTTTAATGAGAGAAAAACTAAAGCTTTTACTCTGAAGTCGTCTTCAGTTTTTGGAGGTTAAGTCCATACAACCTATAAACATCTTCTTTTTATTTCCGATTTAACGCATTTCCAATAAATATTGTTACATTTTCATTATAATTGTGGAAGTTTTCGAACATCCTGACCAGGACGTTCATTTCCAAAATATCTGATGACTCGTGAACATTTTAAAGAAACTCTGATGTGCACTCTTGGTCTCAAACTCAACGTTTCTGTGACTCCATCCAATCTGATTCAATAAATTGTTACTGTTTTGATTTTTCTTATTTAAACCGACTTCATCCTGTGAAGTATAAGTTGAGATGTAGGAATCAGCAATTAAATCTTTCGAGAGAATTAAGTTGAAAGGACCAGAAAGTGTCCAAAGGCATTTCCTCTATTTAGTTTAGTCATTGATCTTCATAATAGTTTGAATACTGGATGTTCTATTGGAACAAAGTCGACATCATTTTCAAAATGGATAATTTGTTTAAACTGATTAGAAATTTAATGGGGATTGGGAACTTTAAGTCTGTTTGAGCTCCAGGAAGTTTGGAAAGTTTTAACATTTTTACTTTAATCTTTAAAAAAAACACTTTAATCATCTTTTAAGCTGTTTTTTAAGTGTTTTTAGTCATGATTTTGCCATTTTTAGCTAGAATTGTGTTGTTTTTTTAAAAAATAGCTTCTGCAGAGCAGCAGTAGCTCACCAAAAATTTGAGTTGTGGGCGGGACTGTTGCCACAGAGCAACCCCATCCCCCCTTCCCATCTCCTCTGGTGAGAGCTCAGAGCAGGAATGTTTGTTTCTGTCACAAATACAATCTTTAACATTTTCATTTCTCTGCTCCTGATTTACAACAACAAATGAATACTCAAAAATGAAGTTTATAGATTAATTTTCTTTATTTTGTGTCTTCCATCATTAAAAATGCTGCAAAAAAACACCAAAAACACATTTTTTTACTTGGTTAAAAGAAAAACGTGACATCTCACTACAACATACATCCTTCCAAACCTGGGCCTCATAGTAGTGAAAAACAACATTACATCACAACTGACAATGTTACACAAATCATGTTTTCTACTTAAGTGCAGAAGATACAATCTCAACAGGAACTCTTCTGTAAAAAAAAAAAATCTTAGTCCCGCAATGAAACTTTTCTCCTGACACAAATCTGAACGTAAGACAACTGAAATTACATTTTCATATTTGTTTGAAGTTAAAATTTAGAGTTTAAACTTGTTTTTCCTCTTTAAATAATAGTTTTTTATCCATTCTTTATCCCTTTTAACCCCCCAAAAAGCTGTAATTTTCCAGCTCTTCACGTTTGTCAAAGCGCTCAGCACGTTCTCTGTTTGAGCGACGCTGAGGCCGCACTCTGTAGGAAGTGTCTTGAGTGTGTGAGGGCACCGAGTGCACGTGTATTTGCATGTTGAGGGCGTCTCGCTTAGATTTATTTTGAGTGCTGTCATATGACAGAAGGAGCAGTTTGACACACGGCCCGCCGAGTCTGCTGGCACTTAATTGGGAGCGCACGCATTCACGCGCGCACGTCCGCACGCGCGGCCGTTTTTATTGATCGGCGTAGCCGGTGACGGACGGACCGAGGCCATAAATGAATGGAATGCTGGCTGCAGATGATGAATGTGTTGAAATCAAAGTTGGCTCATATTAAATGTCACAATGATTTGCACATTACAGAGTTCCAAACTGACTCGCTTAAAATTTCAGGAGCGTTGCTTGAATGTTCAGCTCAAAACCATCGTTCACAAATTAAAAATATATGTCCAAATTGCGCAGTTTCATTGAGACTCTAGTCTGGATTATCTTCACAGGATTTATTCAATCCTGCAGTTGAGGGAGTAAATGGGGCTCACATTTATTATTTTTTTTAGAACAATTTTAGTGATGTGTTTTATTTTGAAGAGATATAAGATTTAAAAAACCCAAATTAAATATGACAGAAAATCATATCACAGAATTTTTAATTCACGAGGAACTTGGCTGGAATATGACCTATTTAAAGGTTTTTCTGTTATTACATCAACTATTTATTGTCATTAAAAAACAAATATTTGTACACATGAATATTTCCTTTATACTAGAACACTCCAATATAATTACACCCCTGTATTAGTGCTGGTTGATATGACGATTGGAACAGTGTCTATTTCTTTTCTATCTTTTTTTATATATATTTTTGGGCAAAAATGTATTTTCCCACTAAGATACTTGAAACTTTTGTGTACTTTAAATAATATTTTCTAACTATTCAGTTACATAATAAATAAAGTCAGAGAAAAGTAAATAATGACATTTTTTCTAAAAAAAAATATACTTTATTGTTGTATATCGAGATTTATATCGTTATTCTGATATACAATAATTTATATCATGATTTACAGTGTTTTCCATACCGCTCAGCACTACTCTGTGTGTATATTAACTTAAATCCAAAAGAGTCAATTTATATGATGTACATTTTTGCCATGTTTTACATAAATAAACAAACTTAAAAATGAAAATTTTCAAAGTAAAAGCAGACTTAATTAAACAGAAGTAGTAAATGAACGTTCTGAACAATCATTTTCTCCAATTTATGTAAACTATAAGCAAAAAAAAAAGCTTTTCTATTGTTTAAATGCAACAGAACGAGTTTTCTTTTTCATCTCGGCGAGCTTCTCATTCCTTTTGTCTTTTCTGAAGATGCAACCTTCCTCTTGTTTTCTCCTCCTCCTCCTCCTCCTATCTGAGCTTGGCTTCTCGCCTCCACTTCGTCCTCCCTCCCCTCAGGTGTTTTTATGTTCAGGGGTAAGAGGGTTCACTGTCATCCACTGATTTGTTTTTCTTTTTGGGCTGCAGATGCGCACAGCCTGCGGTCTCATGCAGGACAGACCCACCACACATCCACACCTGCTCGTCTGGCTTTATGCTGTGGGAAAACCTCCTGCTTTTAAAAAATATGTGTGTCAAACCCCCTCACACCACCACCACCACCACCATCCTTCACCTCCTTTCAATACAGTCAGGATTTTATGGGAATAGCTTTTAAAAATAGCTAAAGAGTCTGCAGCTTTTGTTTAGTGCAAACTACACACGCACTCATTCAGGTTTTCTACTTATTCTGTTTTGAAAGTTTCCTTTCACTTTATAATAACAATAAATCCTGCCGTTTGGACGAATAGTTTTTCACTATACAAGGTTTAAGGCATAAATGTTTTTAAAGGATCTTAAAAAACACTAATATGAAGGGAAAACGCTGTGGGATTATTAAAAAAGACACTTTTGTAAGATTAAGGGGGAAGTTCTAATGTATATTTTTTCTTCTGTTTTATTTATTTTAATGTTTTTCTCTCCCTTATTGAGGTCATTTATATATTGTTTAATTGATCAACTTAAAGAATGGTAGATGGTGGTTGCATCATGCATTTGACTTCGCCGTTTATATTTATCGCATCCTTTAAATAAAACTGAGCATCCTTATATTCCGGACCCAAACACCGTAAATGTCCTGTAGATGCGAGCTCTTGTTCTGAGTCCAGTAGAGGTTCTGCTGCATGAAGGTGGTGTCGTAGAATTCTGTTTCTCCTGTAAACCTTTGATTTTACTGTGAGTTTGTCGGTTAGGCGCAGGATAGTCTCCAACAAAACTACAGAGGCTGGATGTGCCTCTTGTCTCTGTTATGGTTGAACTTCATTTGGACCAGATTTTTATCAAACATCTACACAGCAACGAAGATTCTTTTTAATTTTGGAATTATGAAAATAGTTCAGTTATTGCTTGAAAAGGAGCGGGAAGAAGCAAATTTATTTAATTCCACCCCTATTATGTTCAACTTTTTGTTATTTTTCCGGTTCTTAACTTTTACCTAGTTATTTATATTTATGCAGTTTTTCAGTCCACAAGTTTTAAGAATATCAAATGATGACGTTCATATTGATTACTGTAAGAAGACCTATTATTCCAGGAATCATCATCACAAATCATATTTTAAGTAACAAAAATGGAGTGCTTATTGATTATGATCAGAAAAAAATGTTTCATTAATCAAGAATTGACTATTATGTACACTTTTTAAGCAAAATAATTGTCCCTGTCATGGCCGAACTCAGTTACATTTATAGTTATGATGCTAAATTAATGTTTCATACATTGACTCTATATGAGAATTGGACTTAGTGACTCCTCCCCCATTGGTTCCAAGAAGCCAAAATCCTATAGACTTTTAAAGAAAAATTAACACCAGTCTTTATTCTTGTTAGAATAACCTTTCTTGATCTACTACTTATTTTAAACAGCTTCTTGATAATCATCTTTCTTCCTATACAGTATTGTTTTCTGTAGTTAAAATTATTCAAGTTATAAACCGGCCAATCAGATGCCACCGTAAAAAATGTGGTTTCACGTCGAACGTTGGAAATATTTGACACATTTCGTGTAGCCTGCTTTTATGTTGTAGGGATGTGGTCTTTCTAACAAGCTCACTCCTGATTGGTGAGAGTAGTTGCCATAGAAACAATGACTCGGACCAATTTGGATCAATCACTGACGTTGTATGACTCCAATATGGAGGTGTCTGTATAGGAAAAAAAATGGTGACTAAATTAAAATCCTTGGAACTAGAAGTTCTATGGGTGGTGCCACACTCACTCGGTCCAGTTCTCATATACTGTCATCGGTTCCAAATACTGTAGATGGTCCATGATAACTCTGTGCGTCTTTGTTAGTTGGTGGTTGTTTTGTTTCACTAAACCTTTAACCTCAGTACAAGTTTCCATCATACTGTTAATTTTTTACAGTATTTTTCAAAGTATTGAGTAATAGTATTCGATGAAACCACTTGTAAATTGGTAGTAATGGCGAGTAAATGATTTATGGTCTGTTAGTACCTGGTAAAGTATTTTTTCATGTTAAACAGAATTGTTTAGTACAGTGAATGCTCTATTAAACTCTGTTTTTCCTAGTGGTCTTTTCATGCTAGAATCTGTAAATATTTCATAATTTTTGTCCAAATGTTACTCATCCAGAAAGACGGAAGGTGATTGTGCTTTGACGTGCACTTTCAAAGTATTTCCACACATAGTGAACACTCTGTACTTTAAAAAAAAAAAAGGGTTTAATGACCATTCACCTGCCTTCATGATAAAATAATCAAATTTTTATCAATTTAATCTAAAAGAACATGGAAAATGTGACACATCACCTGCTAGATTGCTAAATACTGCTGGTAACAACAAAAAACAGTTTTTTCAAACCTCCACAAAGTTTAAATCACAATAATTATAATTAATTAATTACAAATTACGAATTGTATACATTGAAATCCCTGTCTGTAAGTATTCCTTGATAATCTCTGTTTGGCAAAACATGTCAGTCTCCGGCTCGCTCCTGTTCTGTGTTCTCCGCTCCGTCAGGTCAGAGCTGCGCTCACTCTGGTCACAAGACCACAGAGAATTTGGCCGCGACTCAAGAAAGGAGGGGCTCATCAGTAAACATAGTCTTTTAATTATCTCCTGGAAAAAATTCTTAACATTTTCCAGAAATAAAGCATAAATTGAATCTGTTTTCATTCACACCAACCTGCTTTTCAGAGAAAACCTTTTTGTTTTTGCAAATCTTGATTCTCAAAACTCAAGTAAATTAGTTAAAAATATACATGTTCCTGGGAATATGTAAGAAAGATTGACAAATATTTCTCTGGTGTTCATTGCCAAGTATTTTCAGGAGAAAAACAAAATGTAAACACTATTGCAGACCTTTTTTTTTTTTTTTAAAAGAGGATTTTTCCTTTGCCTGCGGTCACTGAAACGTTGATGATGCTTATGTGCTCCACGCTGCTGTTCAACCAGCAATTAGGTTGCATGCTTCTTTGAGAAAAGCAGGAAAATGGAGACGCAGAGGATAAAAACAAAAGACTCATTTCAAGGGTTGTGACAAGGGACACGGAGCCGAGGCGCTTGTGTGCAGTTTATGAGCCCACATGAAGCAATCCTAATTCCATTAGAGTTAAAAGGGTTCTAGATTAAATTATACCTTCTTGTTAAATGACAACAAAATAAATTGAAGTAATTTTACAATACCGCCGTGGCCGCAGACCTCCCGCTCCAGGGACCTTTCCGTCAGACATAAGTGAGAGATTTGTTAGCCAGAGGCGTTTTTTGCACGTTGACGTGACGTCAGGAGGCCGTCTAAGTAATACCTTGCAGGCTCGTACAGTAGAAAAATAGAAAAATCGAACCTCAGGGAATGTGTGAGGAGGTTTTCTGGAAAAGTGCTCCATGAGAAGAGCTTGATGTTCATAAGAAAAATCCACAAATCTTAACCGATCACGTACACAGAGCTCTTTGCATTCTTGTCACAGAAAGGAAAGTTGAATTTATATATGGAGTTAAGAGCTGCCACGATTAGTCGACAACTAATTTAATAGTCGATTAGTCATTATTTTATATTATATGGAGTCAGCGAGTTAAAAGTTAGAATGGCATTCTGCTAGCTTTAGGACTACTTTGGCATTTATTAAGGTTTTTTTTGGCTATTTTGGAGTTTAGCTAACATTTCAGCTACATGCTAGCTGCCATAGCTAATTTAAGAATTTTTTAGTTAATTTGGAGCTTAGGAAATATTTCAGCTACATGCTAAAGAATTTTTCCGTGTTTTTAGGGTAATTTGAGTTTAGCCAACTCCATGCTAGCTGTTTTGGCTCATTTTAGTTTATTTATTTTCACAGTTTTTCAAACTATTTTGAAGTTTAGCTATTTTTCCAGCTACATGCTAGCTGTTTTGGGTAACCTAAGTTTTTTTTTTTTTTCACGTTAATTTAGCATTTAGCTCATATTTTAGATTATTATCCGCTTCAGCGTTTTCAGCTATCAATTTCATAAGGCTATACATCTAGCTTTTAGTTAGTTTGAAGCTAATGATGGTTATGATGTGTGTTTTACATGCATGACCCGATTAGTCGACTAATTGGAAAAATTAATCGGTGATTAGTCGACTATTAAAATCGTTTGTGGCACCACTAATTGAGTTAAGGATGTTTTTTTTTAATGTTTTCTTTGATGGAACGGGATATAGAAAAGAAGAAAGTTTGTGTTTGTGTGAAGTTTTCTTACATCAGTGCATGTCGAAACATTCATAAAAACTCACTTTAATATCCTGTTCTGTTCATATTTCTTTCTAATGCATCATATATTGGGTTTTTCAGCCCATCGTGTCTACGGCATGAAGTAAAGCTCTTCTTTGGAGCTGGGAATTGTAGCAACTTTGATCTGAAAAGCTGACGGGCTACTTGTGAGAAAGGAGGAATAAAAAAGCTATTTGGGGAGAAAGCAGCAGATTTAGCAGAGACCTCAGCTTGAGAAGCTCCTCCAGCCTCTCGCTGTGCTCTGGTTTGTGGGCCCAAGTGTTGGCTCGGGTTTGGCTCTGCAGCTGGAGCTGCGTGGCGTGGAGTCAAGTAGAGCAAGAGAGTTTTAGCTGTTTCACTTCAAGACCTGAACTTCTTACTATCAAAATGTGCTGATCTCCAGTCGCTCGGTTGCCTTCACAGCCTTTACTTTGAATAAATCTCTGACTCTCACATTTTCATCTGGTTTGTCTTCACACATGGGAGTCTTAGAAGCTGACCAATGACAAGAGCAAATCAATCTGTTTTCAGTAATTATCCGATTATTACATAGTAGGACGTTCCTGTACCTCCTTCCACCAATGGTTGTACTTTGTTCTGTTTTTTTTGTTTTTAATTGAGAGTGTTTTCAGACTAGAAAAGTCTGGTCTGGAGGTTAATAGTCGATTAGTTGTTACTTTATGTTATGTGGAGTGTGGTAAAGTTGAGTTATAATGGGATTCTGCTAGCTTTTGGACTATTTTGGCATTTATTAAGGTTTTTTTTATATATATTGGAGTTTAGCTAATATTTCAGCTGCATGCTAGCTGTTTTTGCTAACTTTTTTTCAGTTTTTTAATCTAATTTGGCATTTACTTATATTTTAACTGGCTATCAGCTTCAGCAATTTCAGATTTCAGCTTCAACGTTTTTAGCTATTAATTTCAGCATCTTCAGTGGCCAAATTCAGCTTACAACATTCCCACTAGCATTATCACAAGTAATGCTATAAATTTAGTTTTTAGTTAGTTTAAAGCTAATGATGGTTAAGATGTGTGTTTTACGTCCACTTTGCGCATGACCTGATTATTTGACTAATCGGAAAAAATAATGGCCGATTAGTCGACTATCAAGATAATCGTTTGTGGCAGCACTAGTGTCCAGTCTGAAAACACACCCTTACATGTTCTTTGAATTACCGCAAGTCTCCAACTTTTAAAAAAATCGCCGTAATTTTAGCGGATTCTGAAGTTAAGAAAGTAGCTTTGAATTGACGTGTTTACATAGGCAACAAAAATCTGCTGAGAAAAGTTCCAGCGGTCTTTAAAGGATGATTATGCTTTTGTTAACCCAGATAAATAAATAAATAAAACCTGTAGCTTGTAGTTTCTGCAAATTTGCCCCATACCTGTGGGTGGGTGGGACAGTTTCCCTCCGTATTGCAGGGAGCTCGTTGTATTTTCTGTGACAAATAAGCTCCTTTTTAAAAAAAATTATTTTGTCTGAATCAAGAGATTTGACCTTAGTTTTCTTAATAAATGTCCTTCATCAGTTTAAAAAAAAAAATCCAAAAGAACACGGTAAAAACACCAAAACCTCAATTTCTTTAAGCTGGTTTTCCATTGGCATTATGTTAATGCGGTTGAAGAGTCACATTAGTTTGAGTGTGCGTTACTTTTAGGTCACCAGCAATGAAGTAAAGTTTTAATGCTCAAAATTTGTGGCTCAAATGTAATTTACTTCTCCTTTAGTAAGGGGACCAAAACGTTTTAGTCTCAAGTGGATCTAGGTTTGCATGTTTCGTCCATTTGAGCTTTCACACTTGTGGAAAAAGTGAACTATCCAAACCAACAACAACCCTCCTTTGATTCGTACCATCAATCAATTCCTTAGATTGTCCGTCTTGTTTAGAGAGCATGAATGCTCAACTGAACTCTGACGCAGATCAAACAAGTGGACCCTGGTCCAGTTCAGAGAGAGACCGGGTCTCTGTTTATTTGCTACTGTTCTGTATGCGGTCAGATGAAGGTGGACGGTTCGCTGTCATGACCCCTGAAGGGAGCAGTGGAAAAGCAAATAAGAAGGTTTCAATTTAGAGGTGGGGGGTGTTGAAGCAGCTTGGCCTGCTTCATGCTTTGCTTCACTCCTGAGAGAGCCGTGTGAAAGCAAATCAAACCAAATGAAGGCGTGACATTTATCTGCGTTCCCCTCCCATTCCAAGCAAGTCCAGGGGGAGAGCCTGGAGTGAAAGCAACATTCATGCTCATTGTGTGGCTCACAGTGTGCTGCTTGTGTTGTCCGTCTATCCAGTGTTGATTACCTGCTTGTTTTTCTGTGTGCTTCAGAATGCTGCTGCTATGTCAGGAATGCTGACCCCCCCAACACGCTTTTTATTTGTTTAGAGCACCACCTGGTTTGACTGTTTTTGCTGGGTGTGCTGTGGATTCTTCTGATTATTTCTATTTATTCTTTCTCAAGTTTGTTTATCCCCAGCTTTTGAGATTAAATTGTAAAATCAGAGGACGTATCGGCTATAATTATCCTAAAAATACAGCGACTAGAAGACTTTAATTCATTCTATAGGTTTGAAATTACATCCGGGTAGAAAAGCAAACATGTTGGGTTCGGTTTACTCGTAGGTCCTGTTAGGATCAGTGGCTCTGTGTCGTCTGTACCTTTCAAATGTTTTCTATATGAAGTGCATAAGCTGCAGTAGACACATGCTCCACAGAGACGGGGATAAATAATTACTAGGAATGGAAGTAGAGGCTGTTTAAGCAGAAAATACAAAATTATAGTTAGTCCATGGTAGGGCTGCTACGATTAGACGACTAATCGACTATTAAAATAGTCGACAACTAATTTAATAGTCGATTAGTCATTACTTTATATTATATGGAGTTGGAGTGTAGTAAAGTACAAAGTTATAAAGGCATTATGCTAGCTTTTTGGACTATTTTGTCATTAAGGCTATTTTGGGGCTATTTAGGAGTTTAGCTAATATTTCAGCTGCATGCTAACTATTTTGTCTTACGGAATTTTTTCAGTTTTTTTTAGGCTATTTTGGAGTTTAGCTAATATTTAGCCAATATTACAGCTGAAACATCTGCTAAACTGCAAAATAGCCTTAAAAAACAAAAAACCCAAATAAGCTAATATAGCTAGCATGCAGCTGAATTATTAGCTACTCCAGATTAGCCTTAAAAAACAAACAAAAAAAAGCCTAAATTAGCCAAATAGGCTAGCATGTAGCTGAAATATTAGCTAAACTCCAAAATAGCTCCCAAAACTGAAAAAAAAAATACTAAATTAGCCAAAATAGATAGAATAATGGCATTATAATTTTAAACTTTACCACACTCTGACTCGATATAATATAAAGTAACAACTAATCGACAGTTAAATTAGATGACTATTTTAACAGTCGATTAGTCGTCGATTAGTCGACTAATCGTGGCAGCCCTAGTCTCTTCAAACACTTTATTTAAACTTTAAATGTTTTAGGGTTTTTTTCTCCAAATTTAAAAGGTGATTATTTTCATGATATCTTTTAGCAGAGGATACACTATTTCTGGATAAAAACACAAAACGGAACAAGATGATCCAATTACACAATTCTTTTTTACCACAAAACAGAAGCAATAACCAAAAATTTAAATCCTAGAAACTTTGAAGATCAAAAGAGTAAATCTGCTGGTCAACTTCTACATTTCATTTTTGCTGTAATTTAACATTCTGAAAGCTACTGGAGTTATTTGGAGGAACTTGGCGACTGAACTCATTGAAGTTGTTTAACCATAGATCTCTTTTTTTACGTAATAAAGTAGATGGTGTTTTTTCCATCCCTCAGCTTTACTTGCACTTTTTGAAGTCCATCTTTGTACATTTGCATTCAAATTGTTTTATGTAAAAAAAAAAAAATGTTTGGGTCAAATTCTACCACTGTTTCTTTTGGCCTTTGAATCTCTTCTGTCTCCTGGCCTTTCACCCATAATATTTGCCAACTGAGAATTTAGACATTCGCTGTTTTCACTTTTTCTTGTAGTTGCTACATTTTTTTCTCTCCTTACTTCTTTGATTTTTAAGGTCAAATCCAAATGTCTTTTTTTATTAATCAATAAGACAAAACTTTCACTCACTCACTCTTGTGTGTCTTGTGTACCTGCTTCCTGCTCGTCCCTCCGTCCTTCCCCCTTTTGTCTCAGTCTCGCCAACGTCAGCAACATGATGCGTTTTCGGCATCTCTCCTCTCTTGGAGTGTTGTCTGGCAGCAAACGGCCTGCATGTTGCTCTTTTCTATCTTTTGCAATCTGCCACAAACTGGCTCTTTGCCACAGCTGTAACAGGACCCACTGTTGTATATAAATAGGCCGGGCCGTCTCCGTTTGCCCCGCTCCTCAATGGGAAGCTGAGGCAATGGAGAAACAGGTGCTCCAACCCACTCGCTATCTCTCACATTGTCCCTCCTTTCCCCACTTGACAGCCTTCCCTTAATCTGGAATCGATTCAAAAAAAGAGGAAAATCATCATTTTTGACTTTTTTTTTTGTTTTGTTTTAAAGCAAGAAACATTATTTCACCTATCAGTAAATGTTGCATCCATGTCCTCCAGGCTACACTGGTTGATCTATTGATTCCTTTTGTTTTAGACGTGCAAGTTGGTACACGTTAATCTACATTCCTCTCATGCAAATCCAAAGCATCATTTTTCTCCGGAGAAGCCACAGATTGGCAGTTGGTACACGGGGAAGCTGGCTTCACTTCTCAGGAGTTTCCACAGTCAAAGTAACAAACAAACACATTTTTTCCACTGGCAGTCCACTCTGCTCCCCAGCCGCTCTCCGAGGGTTTGTTCAGCATCTGAGCTGTTGACAAATCTATAATCAGTGGATCACCTCATCAGGGGCAACATGCACCTAAGCTTACCAGAGAGAGGAAATTTCTCACAGTCCATAGTTAGCTGCCACCTGGTTTCATGCTGGTCAGGTCTGGTTTCACGCTAAGCTAATATGCGGCTGCCCTCTGCGACGGCGAAAGACGGAGGCGGGCTGCTCCGTGGGCCGTAGAGGGCTCCACTCTCGCCATCCAAAACTTCTGCCGTGATTTCACTTTCCCACTGCCAGCTACCATTAGTTGATGCATATTAAATTCACTGCAGGAAGCACAACTCTAAAAATAAGAAAGAATCCGTCTGAAATTGTAGCTTCACGGAGCTTGCAGCTGTGGCTGTGCAGTGTTGCGTCGGTGTGGCCTTTTCGCTCAGGTCATTTTTTGAGAGGAATTTTTTTATTTTTTCTGCTATTTTGAATAGTCATTTAATAGATGGCTAAATGGTTTTTTTTAGCTAATTTTATTTCTAGCTGGAAATATTTCATGCATATATCTTTATGATAAAAAAATGTAATTAATAATGCTAATGGTACACAATTTTCTTGCAACCCACTGACTTTATACTGTATACCTGATAGACTATTTATACTAGGGCTGCCACGATTAAAATAGTCAATTAGTTGTTACTTTATATTATATGGAGTCAGAGTGTAGTAAAGTTGAAAATTTTGATGGTATTATGCTAGCTTTTTGTACTATTTTGGCATTTATTTTTGGTTTTTATTTAATTTTGGAATTTATGTTATTTATGGAATTAATGTTTAAGGGACATGCTGGCTATTTTGGCTAATTTAGGCTTGTTTTGTTTTCTAGGCTATTTTGGAGATTAGCTAATAATATAGCTGCATGCTAGCTATTTTTGCTAACTTGGGCTTTTTTCAGTTTTTTTAGGCTAATTTAGCATTTAACTATAGCTATTAGCTTCAGCGATTTCAGCTATTAGCTTCAGCGATTTCAGCTATCATTATTAGCATCTTCAGCTGCCAAATTCAGCTTACCTCATTCACACTAGCATATATACATATATAAAGATATATACTAGCTATAAATCTAGTTTTAGTTCGTTAAATCCAATGATGGTTAAGATGTGCGTCTTACACGACCCGATTAGTCGACTAATCGAAAAAATAATCGGTGATTAGTCGACTAATCGAAAAAATAATCGGTGATTAGTCGACTATTAAAATCGTTTGTTGCACCATACCATTGATAACTTATTTAAAACTGTTGCATTTGGTACAAAATAACTTTAGAGTTTTGCTCCCCTTTTGCACTCGGCCAATGTTAAAGAAAATTACTTTTACAGCACTGTTTCCATTTGTCTGTTGCCCCCCCTGCACAAATGCCTCCTCACCTCCCCCTCTTGTCATTCCTGCTGCCAAATTAAGTGTCAAACAGACAGGCAGGCAGGGAGGGCGGGTGGATGGCCCACATTTCGCCTATGCAGGTCTACAGTATGACAGAGTGGTACAGTGCGTTCCAGCCGGGGCACCGCTCTTCAACCCCCCCAGCTCATTAGTGGCTGATTGGGTTGTTTTTGTAATTTAGAGATCTTGTGCGTCCCGTGAGAACACAAAAGCTGTCTGTGTACGGGTGGTCCTGAGTGACAAAGGGGCCAAAGAGAGATCACGGTCATTGTTCCTGGAAACCCCCCACCTACTGTAAAGGATGTTCGCTATTATGTACAGTTTGGAGGGAGGGGAATAATAAAAATGTGGATTTTACGGAGTCATTGAAACTTTAGATTGAACTCTATTAGACAATAAATGCAGGAATTATTGTTTGGATCTCTTTTATATCCCTTTTTCTTTTTCATTTTGCCAGACTTTGCATGTAACTGAAGTCCATAGCAGTCCTCCAATCATGCATGTGATCACCAACCGTTCTGTAGGTCCTTTACGTCATCATGTGTTCCCATTTGGGCTCAGGTTACACTTTTCCCCCTCCCTCCCTCTCTCTTCCTTCCCTTTACTCCCTTCTTGTCTTTAATTGCATGAAACCCCTTCAGCTTCGACTCGGTCCGCCTTGGTTCTTCTCCATCAGCCAATGACTGAAGCAAAGAGAACATCTTATAACAAATAACCAGGGTTCTTTCATCCAACTTTTGACAGCTCCCCCCGTCTCCCCATCATCGCTTCCTCATCTGTCCCGAGAGACTTTCCCCCCTTTACTCCTCTCTTTAAAAGCAAGATGTCCGGCTCTCGGCAGCGCCCTCCAACGCTTTCCCTGATGGCTCAGTAACACGTGAACTTTGTGCTTACGGGAGCTTCAACAGGAAGTGTGACTTTAGCCCAGGGCTTGTTAACTTATCACCAAAAGCCTCTTTGTTGTAAGAGAGTAAAGAAGAGTTGCATTTACACAGCGCCTCTGATACACATTTTAAGGGATTTTGTTCTTTTCCTCGAGTTTTTAAGGATGTATTCAGACTTGATATATTTGGTTCGCGTAAAGAGAAAATTTCCCTCCATAATCCAGATCAAATTTTCAGTCTGAATAGACCCAAGCGGATTCTGGTCCGGGACCAGGAACCGCTCTCAGAACCGCCTTTCAAGGTGCTCTCGGTTTGTTTCCAAACAGACTGAGATCTCTGAATTGTCTGAATAGGCTCCGCGCTCAGAGCTGAACAACTGAACCAAATCAGTCCCATTATGGTATGTAAACAGAGAAGTGGAGCAAAGATGAGACACAGTAACTCATTGAAATGTGGTCGGATGAATGCAGGCTCATTAGAACAACTTTTAACTTGAAACATTCCTTCTCTCACTGTTGCCCCCAACGATCTTTATGTCATAGGCGAACTTTCTTAGCCATCATCTCTTCAGAATAATTCAGAAAAGTCTGTACCCGATGTTGATACAGACATTTAAAATTGGTCAGTTTGAATAAGTTAATCATCCCATAAGGATTGCAAAGCTCAGGACGTCCATTATTCTGTCTCCTGTTGCTTTGCCCCGCCCTCCTAATTCCTGGACTATCACTAAAGAGACCTTCAGTCTGGTGGTTTGGTTTAAAAGCTATGGTTCTGAACAGGAGAGTCCCTCTGATGGCAGTCTAAATACAACCCAAACGAAGGTTCCGAACTCGATCCGGACCAAATCAAGCGGACTTGGTCCGGACCAACAGACTTTTCCAGTCTGGAAATGAATCCTGGTGCGATTCAACAGCAGCGTACAGACAGACTATTCAATGAGGAGAAGAACCACGGTAAAGCAACCATGCTAATGCTAATTTTGTACATTCATAGAAAAAGAGGAGGTAGATCTCACTTTAGGCAATATCACACCCAAACTAGTCTAACTACTAGCCTTCGTACCTGCTGTCGTTTCTGTTTAACCCTTTAGTACTGGAGCTGTTGCCGGGGACATGAAATAAACACAAGCTCTTTGAATTATCATACATAGAAAACCGTTCTACGTGTCAGAATCGGATGGTACACTTTGTTTATGTAAATTGTGCAAACTTTACAAATGTAAACTGTTGGATATCACTGCAAAGATGCTTTTCTTCACTTCAGAATCCCTTGGATCTGTGTAGATGGTCGAAGAGTTACAGCAATTCAAAGAATGTTAACACTGGAACCATAGCGCTGGTGTTAAATCTGCTATCCATAGTGCTGATCATAACATGGGGATGCAAAGAATATCTGTGCAATATATAATAAAAGATTTAAATGTATATTGGTAAATTGAATTCCCATGACTTCAGTATGTCTTCAGCAAACTTCAGTCTTTCACTTTACCTTCCTGTTTGCTCCATAGATGCCAAACCCTGTAAATCTCCACCTTTCTAATAGTTTTACTCTGGACTGAAAGCTTTTTTGCTGCATGGATGTTCTCTTGCAGTTAAAAATGTCTGCAGAGAGATAAATGGCTTCAGTGGGAGTGTGCAAAGCTAAAAGAAAAAGCCAAATTGTAGAGTTTTGTACTGGAAATGATGGTTAGAAGCTGATTGACTTGGCCAACTCAACACTGGCCTTTCATTACAAAACTCGGAGCGGATTCAAGCGTTTGATCTGGATTGATGGACGGTAAAAAGCTGATCTACAGAAAAGCCAAGTTGATTACTTTTAATGCTTTTTTATGAAGAGATGAAATGAAGTGAACTTTTGGTTTTTTGACCCAGCTTGACACTTTTAAGGCCTCAGATCTAAGTTTTTGTTCAAGATAGTCGGACAGCAAATACAGTATATCCAACACTGTACACCCAAGTATGTTTATTACACTTAAAGCATTTTTCTCACAGCTTTTTAAAATATTTCTATAGTGAAGAAAACTAATATTTTAAATGTTGCATAAACAAAATGTCATATTTTTAGGCTTTATCAACATGTGTTTTTAACAAGCTCTTGTGGTATTTTTCTCATGATGAAGGCCATATATTAAGAAAATTCACCTTAAAATTGTATTTACCTTCATAATGATCCTTACAAGAAAGATTAGAATTTTTAAATAAATCCCTAGATTAGTGGACTGTTTTAGACTTCTGGCTCAAAAAGACAGCTTTTTTACCCATATTTAGATCCTGTAAATCACAATAGAAAAACCTACAATCGTCAGTTTACTATTTAGTTTATTTGAAAATAATTTGGTTATTTTCTACTTTGACTCAAAGTTTGTTGAATGAAAACAGTGGTTTAAATATTGAATTTGAGTTATTATTGCCAGCAAAGATAGATTGATAGTATAAGGATGTTTAAAAATAATCCAATATTCAATATCACAATTCATATTTGTCAGCTAGCAAAACCTAATAATGTGACATTTTTGTTGAAATTATGAAAAATCTGCTTAACCCCACTCTGAATATTATGCAGAACTTTAAAATTCCAGCTTTTCAACTATTAACGGAATAAGAAAAATTCTCTGGAGCTCCGCCAAATTCCTAAAGCAGAAACCAAAGAAAGCAAAAAGAATATTCCTGAAAAGAAGACTTTTCTGGTAAAGAAAAAAAAATGGAGAAAAAGCTCCTTGGTTCTTCACGATAACTTGACCGGGGGGGGGTGTGTGTGTCACACTTCTGCTGTTGTTGCGTAAGTCCGTGTTTTATTTGATCGTGTTTCACAATAGCGATCCACTTAGTGCTGCAGGCTGACAGTGACTGAGCAGCCTGCAGGTCTGCTCGATGTTCCCAGCAGATAAGGCTGGAGCAGCCAGAGGTGTAGGGTTGCCGGTATCTCTGGTAATCACACCTGTTTTTATGCATCCGAAGGTTTGTTTTGGTGTTTGTGACTGATACTGTTTGTATCCAACAAGAAGAGGCGTGGCCACGGTACAATGTGTGGAATGTTGTTCGCAGGCAGTTGAGTCAACTCAAGCGTTGCTTTTGTATTTTTTTGTGTAAATATACACATTTTAGTGACTTAATAGGTACAAATATGTAATGTGGTCCATTTATTGATGTTTATAATCTATTAAAAGACGTTCCATTTGTTTGTAACTTAGTAGATGGTTTTATCAGAGGGAAACAGAAAAACCTGTTTCTGTACAAATGGTGCATATACACGTTTACTTAAGTAACTGTTCACTGATGAATCCTCTAATGTGTGTTCATGCATTGGCGGATTCAAGTGTGTGCTTGTGCGTGTCACTGCTGCAGCTAAAGAGTATGAATGAGCCTGGAGAAGCATTTTGCCCGGAGGCTTCGGTTCTTTTAACCCTTTCTCGCCTGCTGCAGTCAGATCCCTCTCTTCTCTGGAGATGAGAGAAAGGAAAGCTCTGAGTTTGTGTCGGCTGGAGAGAGTGACTGTGTATTATACAAAACTGACTTTCAAAAATTACGCAGATTATGCACCTTGTTTGTGTATAGTGGTCCCTCGTTTATTGTGTTATTTTTACAAAAAAACAGCGGTAGACGAACTCTGCAAAGTACTAATCCTTATTTTTCAGTAGGGCTTGGCGATAAAATGATAACGATATTTATCACGATATACCGGGTTTTTCGGAGTATAAGTCGCAGTTTTTTTCATAATTTAGCCAGGGGTGCAACTTATATTCAGGAGCGACTTATTTTTTTTCTAGACATCAAAAGGGTTATATGTTTATTTACCAAGTAAACGCCGGTTGTCTTTTAGCGGTTGTTTCAGCTAACAATCACTAGAGGGCTGAATTACTTGCTACTGACAGCGTTCAAAACAAACATGTAAGAGAATCTGATTGTTTTCCTCTTAAACTTTGATATTTTTCTAATACAGATCAAAAGATTTCTATTCTTGTTTTTATTTATTTATTTAGCTATGCTAGGCTTGGCGGATTTGTTCTGAAACGTCAGATTTTGGCACGGGGGGGCCAAAACCCAAAACACACCTTAAGGCACGGCTGAACAGCATAAACATTCATTAAACACTACATTTTTAAAACTTTGAAACCGTAACTTTTTACATAATTATGAACTAGATATATAGCATTACCTGTGATAATGCTAGTGTGAATGCTGTAAGCTGAATTGGCCGCTGAAGATGCTAGTGCTGATAGCTGAAGATGCTGAAGTTGATAGCTAACAATGCTGAAGCTGACAGCTGAAGATGCTGAAATTGATAGCTAAAAATGCTGAAGCTGATAGCTGAAGATGCTGAAGTTAATAGTTGAAAATGCTGAAGCTGATAGCCAGCTAAAATATTAGCTAAATGCCAAATTAACTTAAAAAAACTTAAGTTTGCCTAAACAGCTAGCATGTAGCTGAAAAATAGCTAAACTTCAAAATATCCTAAAAAAGAAAAAAAAAGCCTAAATTAGCTAAAACTGCTAGCATTTATCTAAAACATTAGCTTAACTCCAAAACAACCTAAAAAATCTTAGTAAATGCCAAAATAGTCCAAAAAATTAGCAGAAAACAAGCTGAAAATGCTGAAGCTGATATCCAGCTAAAATATTAGCTAAAAGCTATATTAGCCTAAAAAACAAAGCAAAAAAAAACTTAGGTTAGCCAAAACAGCTAGCATGTAGCTGGAAAAAATAGGTAAATGTCAAAATATCCTAAAAAACTGAAAAAAGTCTAAATTAGCAAAAACAGCTAGCATGTAAATATTAGCATAAAATCTTAAAAAAGAAAAAAACAAATTAGCCAAAACAGCTAGCATGTAGCTGAAATATCAGCTGAATTCCAAAATAGCCCTCCAAAAAATCTAATTAAATGTCAAAATAGTCCAAAAAGCTAACAGAATACAAATCTTTAAAACTGTAATTTAACATAAATATGAATAATGAAAAGGAAGGAATATCATTCCAGAATAAATTAACTTAAATATTAAATAACGTTTAATTTTTTTACTCTCCATGAATATCTATTTTGGTATAATTATACTAATTGGAAATAAGTGCAAGATCACTTCGGGCCATTAATAACAATAAAATAAAATGATCTGGAGGGCCGGATAGACACGTGTGCTATAGAGCTTCTAATAAAGATTTGGTTGAATCACAAAACTTTAGCTTTGTTAGTTGAGCTAACCTTGGAAACATTTGTGATTTGAACATTTGTTCATTTTGGGGTTTCCTCTACTTTTTGACTCTAAACGGACCGATTGAAATATCACAACCTTTAGGCCTCTGCAGACTTTGTGAGCTGAATCTGGCGTCTTATCAGGGAAACGTGTCAAACACACAGACCAGTCGATCACTAGAACCAGGATTGAGAAACATTGCTTGATGTCGCTCTCATTTTATCAATGCGCCTGCTGGAAAACAAAGGCAGCTCTGGATGGATGACACTTATGGTATATGGACTCTTGCTTTACCACACAGTGGAGTAACGGAACTCTTCTTTCTGTTTTGCAGTCTGTCCAAGTAAAGACATCCGGAACCATGTGACCAACTTCCAGCGGTTGGAGAACTGCACCATCATCGAGGGCCACCTCAAGATCCTGCTGATGTTTAAGACCAGGAGCGAGGACTTCAGGGGCCTCAGCTTCCCCAAGCTGCAGGTGGTGACTGACTATGTCCTGCTGTTCAGAGTCTACGGCCTCGAGACCCTCAGCGATCTCTTCCCCAACCTGACCGTGATCCGCGGCAACAACCTGTTCTTCAACTACGCTCTTGTGATTTACGAGATGCGGGACCTCAAGGAAATGGGCCTCTACAGCCTGATGAACATCACCCGCGGCTCCGTGAGAATCGAGGAGAACTCCGACCTGTGCTACCTGTCCACCTTAGACTGGTCCAAGATCTTGGACTCGGTGGAGGACAACTTCATCGTGGGGAACAAAGACGAGCGAGAGTGTGGAGACCTGTGTCCTGGCACCGCCGAGGGCCGAACCATCTGTCCCCAGACCACCATCAACGGACGCTACAAAGCAAGATGCTGGTCGCAGAAACACTGTCAGCGAAGTAAGTGCTTGAATTCTACTTCCCTTTCTACAACCGTCTTAGAAACGTTGGTTTTTGTCAGGTAAAAAAATAAAAACCTTCAGTTTTGTGGTTTGAAATAATCTGAGAGGATTGATAATTATATAAATATGTGTAAATACACTTAATTCATAAATAAAACAAGCTTTAATGCTATTTCAACAATTTTTATTCTGTTAAAAACATTTTATATTAAAGACATTAATTTTTTTTCTAAAATCAAACTTATTTCATGACCTTTTGAACTAGAATTGAATCCAATCAGGATTTTTGTTGTACCAGAATCCTGTTTTCACACCGTCTGATTTGTGTAATGATTTTTGTAACGTGGAGGACTGCATCTGTCAGAAGGTGCCAGGAGTTTGTGGACACGCTGCACCCCCTTATTAGCATTCACCGACTGGAGCTGGGGAGTCGAAGCAACTGTAATTATAGCCTCGATGTGTGAAAGGAATCAACAAGTCTTGGAAGGACTCGCTCTTAAGGTTATGGGAAAAATGCAATCGAAAAAAAAAGAAGTCAGAATCATGAAGACAATGGATTTCTGAAAAGACTCATCGTCTTTTCTGCAGTTTAAACCAGTTTTGTGTTTCAAAATACAAAAATATTTACATACTTTATTATTTTTAAAAATTCATTTAACTTGTATTACTTGATTTAACCACTCTAACTTATAGATTATCATTTTTTAAAAATATACCAACCAGAGGACCAACAGATCTATTTGTTTTAAGCGTATTTCCCTGGTCTTTACACCTATTAAACTGTTAAATAAAAAAGCAAAAGTTGTGTACAAAATTTGTTTTTAGATCATTACTAATAAAATGTAAGGACTAGTTCACCTATGATTCAATTTTAAAACTTTTTGGACAAGCTAGACAAATATCGTGTGAACACCAGAATTATCGTAACACTTTTTAAAAACATGTTTGAATGTTTTGGCTGTAAGACATGAAGAAAGCCAAAATGATGATGCTTTTGTCTAAAACTGTTTTTTTTTTTGAGAGAGAATTGACATTAAAAAGATTGTAAAGTTGAGTTATTTGTATAAAAAATAGGAATGTAAAATCAATTTTTGTTTTGAAAATATATAAGTTTGATCAAAATATCTTTTTTCCTCACATTTCTGTTCATTTTTACTTTGCAATTTTATTTTTTTTCAGTGAAATATAAGTTTTTTTTTTAATTGCTAAGTATAGAAAACAAAAATGAGTTCATCTGAAAGTTTAGAAAACTGATTGATATTTTAGATTACAAATTCAAGTGTTTGATTTGTCCCTCAGCTGCATAAAAAAACCAACAATAATCTGTTATTACAGAAATGTCTGAGGCGAGGGCATGACGTGTGTTTTGCTTCAGATCAGCCAAACAGAGTTCATTTTTGTAAGATGATGCAATAAATTCCTGTTTTGCAGCTGTGCAAAATGTGCAGATCAAACATACATAAATGTAGACTTACATAATAGTTTGTTTCTTTGCATATTTAACCAACTATAAGTGTTAATTCCATATAAAAGTGAATTTTTCTATTCTGAACGTTAAATTACGGCTTACAAAAGCAACTACTGCCAGGTTTATATCTGTGAGAACTTAATGACTTTTCAAGTAGTTTAGATCTTATTTGTATCTGCATTCTGCACACAAATCCTATTGATATGATAGTAAGATAAAAGTGGGACTTCTTGTGAGGTATGCTGTATAAGTGGCATGACCATACTATATGGATGCATTTGAGTAAAAACCTATAGTTCCCAAACTTGGACATATGCACACAGATGTGGGTGCGGGTAGAAGGAACATTAGACGCAGCATTAAAGTTTATGTGGGAGTGGAAACTGTGGCCTTGTTTTTGTAAGGTTTTTATAAGGTTCCTCTTGCCTTAGGTAAAAGCCAGGGGAGAGCCTGCATTCCTCTGATCTTACAGCAGCCCTTTAAGCAGGAAAACCACTGAGCACTTGTGTGTGAACATGCAAGTGTGGGTAAAGAGGACACGTCACTGCACTAGAAACTTTTCAGTTGGCTAAACTTAGTGTTTTTTTTGGTAGAAATCTGATCAAAACTGGTATCGCGCATTGAATTTGTGTCACAGATTTTAAGAGCTGTCATGAGTTTTGGAGGTTAAAAAATGTTACCAAGGAGTTTAATTTAAATCTTTTAAAGTACCTTGTTTTCCACACTAGAGGGCGCACATAATTGGTCTATTTTAAAAATTATTTCATATATCTATGTCTCACCGAACTATAAGGCAGAAAAAAAGTCGTCAGTCAGACTTTAATCGTATTCACAGGTATTAAAAAATTAGCTTGAAACACGTTAGCCACATTAGCTGTGTTAGCATGTCCACAATGTCTGTACCTCCCAATGTAAAAAACAGACTAATATCACTAAAACAAGCATTGCTGTAATTATGCTAACTCCAAGCTTTGTTAGTAACTCGTAAAAAAAAAAAAAAAAGAAAACCAGCTCGATGCTGCTACATGTTAGCCACGTTAACATATCCACAATATCTGCACCTACTAAAGTAAAAAAACAGACTGATATCACTAAACCAACATTACTGTAATTATGCTAATTCCCAATCTTGTTAGTAACTCGTAAAAAAAAAAGTAAACACTGCTCGACACTGCTACACGTTAGCCGCATTAGCGTATTTGCAAGAATGCCTAACTGAACATTTTGTTGTATACACAATTTTGTGACTTTCCACCTATGTCTAATAGACTTTTCACACATGTACAACGGATGTATAACATTTATATTATTTATATGTCACATATATAAACTAAACACAATAACAGTTCATACAAGATTCGCATATTGTGTAACGGGGTGTATAAATCGGCCTAACTTTCACCACTTTAGCAGTCTAGGTTGACCCCAACCCCCCGTCTGTGTGAACTGGACCGGGGGTTGGGGTCTCTCGCAGGGCGTTGTCTGGCAACACGGGAAAGGCAGATTGCAGGAGGGGGTTGGGTACGGCGGGCGTGGATCTCCACAAGCTGTGAAGAAATTCAATGAAGTGCGGGTTTTCGCGTTCTATGCGCGGTTTATTTGTACTTGATTTACTCATGATATACGTATCTATGAAAATTTCACGTAAATAAACGATTTTTCTCACTTTTTCCACGTATATTCACGTATCACCAATTTTCTACCGCACAATTAGGTTTTATTTTTACCATGTATGGATCAACTTACAGTAAAACGTATTCGCAAAATGTACACAGTGGCTGTGTGATGTGGCCTCAGTGCAACCAAAATTAATTTTTGTAACCTTTTCTTTACGGACTAAAGATGGAAATTAGCCTAAGAAGCTATAATCTTATATATTTCTATTTTTAAATGTCTAAAAATATATGCTGTCACTGTTTTAAGTAAACAATCAATCAATATAATGACCCCAGTTTACAAGTCTTTTTTTCTTTTATTTAAAGCTTTAAAAGTACTGAATTACTCTGTTAAAATAAAAACACAATTTTAGCTTTCAATGTCATGCAAATCAGTGGGAATGTCGGTGACTGTCAAAGCAATGCTTTTTGTTGAATTGTGTTTTAATTGAACTTTAGAAAAACATGACAGCAGTTTTAGTCACTCTGTGGCTTAAAAAAAAAGTTTTTAAAAAGTAACGTTAAAAACTGCTTGAACACATATGTAGGTGACTGAAACTGGAGACCTAGATCAGTCAGATTAGATCAGTTCTTGTCATCACTGGCTGTGTGTTTTGTTCAAGTATTATCTGATTTGGTTGTGAATTATAGAGTTTAATCAAAATGTAAATCAAACAATTCTTAAAAACTACAACTAATAACTAAAACTAGAATTTAACTGAAGGAGCGCAGTGGAATTAAGAAGACGGGGAATGTGGAAGTTCCAATCTTGTGTTTAGATAAAGAGCTATCTGCTCTTGGGGCCTGGCACATTGTGTTCAATCTCGCACACCAGCCAGCTCTTTTCTTGCACAACTCACGAAAACACAAAAACAGCCACACATAACCAGGGGGAGAGAGAGCTTTTCAGATTAAAGTTCACCTTGCCTTCGCCTACGTGTTTTATTGTATACTCCAATTGTGTTTAAGTACACAGTCTCTGCTCCAGCGACACCCCCCCACCCTTCCCCTATGACAAAAGTCACGGAGAAGAAATACCTTTTGAATCACAAATAAACGTGTGAGATGGCTGCAGTCATAACGGCGATTCCTCTGACATGGCGGTCAGTTTAAATGCGTCATCGGGCAGCTTTCCTCTTCCTGACCGCCGTTGTATTTGAGTTGGACGTGTTCCAGTGCAATGTAGTGTATCAGTCAATATGGACCTAAAAAGACAAACACTGATGCTCCTTAGACTTTTGCTTTTCATTCACCCGGCTGTAAAATCTTTAAACTAAAAGTTCTGGAGTAACTCGGCCCTTTTTCCACACCGAGGAGAAAGACGTGAGGCGCCCTATGGACTCTTTAGCCCTTTTGTTTGACTTATCTTTTGTCGCTTACCCCACCATGTAAATACATTTGCTTACGACCCATAGATTAGGTCAAAGGAATCAGCTGTGCTGTACTTTGGCATTTCTGACCAATTAGAACAGCTGTTTGGGACCCGGAGCCTAAAGCCTAAACACAAATGCCCTTACGTGTTTATATGGGTTGTCTGCAGACAAAAAGTAGGTATACTTTTACAAAATAGCAAGGTTGTAGACGACTCAGTGTTTCCTACCTTTGACGAATAGTAGTCAAAACTTAATATGTAAGGGTAAGTGAGATTTTTTTTTTAATTATTTCAACCAAATTCTACAGGCTACACAGAAAACCTGTTAGTGGTCTTTGCATGATAAGAAACCCTCTTTGTGTCCTCCTTGTGTGCAGCTTTACTGTTAAAAATGAAGAAATTAGACAATTAAATCGTATTTTGTGTGGATATCCTATGGATTTGTATATCCCTGTGCATCTGCATTTGCGTGCAGTCAGTAAGGGGCCAATTAAGCCTCGTTTCCACTGAGGGGTCCGGTCTTGTCTGGTATTTTGAGCGTTTCCATTGTAAAATGGACCCATTACAGAGTACCAAACTGTACCTCTTTGGGGCCCCCTCATCTGTTGTAGGTCTATTGAAAAGTGGAACAAAACATTTGGGGTGGAGCCGCTGTAGCTACCCGTTGATTGGCAGAAAGTGATGAATGCATCAAGAAGCCAAAGGCTCCGATAACCCAAAAATCTGCTGCACCTGTACAGGTCAACCCCATATGGGTGCATATGACCATGACTGAATCTGAATTGGTTCTTGACCCCTATACCTTCTCCCACACAAATGGTGTCTTCATATTTGGACAGTACTAAACTTAGATGATGTCATCAGTTGTCGTTGGTTAGCTCGTATGTGCCTAAGAATACATAACATTGGCTTTATTACTTTATAAAATCATGCAAAAAAAAGTCATGACTCTTTCAATATAATCTTCTGTGCTTCAGAGCGCATCCACGTGAAGAAATGTGTTTCTCTCGGCAAACTCAAAGTTGCTATGGCTCCTCATTAAAAAAGAAAATGCGTTCGGACACCGCTACAGCTTCAAATGCCCCAACAGTTGGAGCAATAGGGAGTATCCAGAGGGGTAGGGAGGCAATTCGGGCTAATGACCCAGAACATTTCCAGCTTTATACTAATATTTGTCCTGAGGAATCCAGTTGTTTCTGGTTATAAATAAATGGTGTTCACCTTTTCCAGTATATAATGGTTTTTGCCATAAATTTAGAACTTCTTCATAAAAGTCATATATTTTTCTATTACTGTCCTTGATTTAGCATTTATTATTGCACTTAAACAAATATTTCCAAAGGTTTGGCATCAAATGTGCTCTCTGAAGCCTATTTTTTTTATATATGTCAAGCAAGTTTTTTTTTTTTTTTGTTTTTTTTTTTAAGAAATGTTGCTAAACTTTTCGCAGGACAATCTATATGTTTACTTGTAGATTAGAACGAACTCCTTGTGTAACAAGACCCCCATGGTAACCAGTTGAACTAAAACTGGCCCTTTTGTTTTTTCGAAAGGTTTCAATCAGGAAGTTTCCACCTGCTTTTAAGCAGCAGCCACCGAGACTGAAGTAGAAAAACAAAAGACTATTTATGAAGAGAGAAAAATAGGTTGGAACACATGCTGAAAAAAGTTTCTCTGTTGCAAGATTACCAAAGCTATTGTGAAATCCTCTAGTTCTCAATATTTCCGGACGTGTTTGTGTTCAAACTTATTTCTTGCATAACCTCTATATAATATCATTTTTAAATTGAAAAGAGAAGACCTCCCTAATGTTGGAGAGTATGTATATATTCTGTAATGTTGATTCTTGGAAGTCTCGGACCTTTAAAGCTGCGTGTCATAAACCGAAGGGTCGCGTCGCCCTGAAGCGCTGTCGTTGGAAATGCTCATCTGTGACATTTCCATTAGTGTCTTATTTCTCATGCTAACGCAACTGGACCCCTAAATGGAGAAGGTGAGGAGGCCAGGAGGGGAAAGAGAAGAGGTTGGGCAAAGCAAAATAAACAGAGCAAAACAAACAAGGCAGTGAGTTTCAAGTGTAGCTCCCAGCTCCACGCTCAAAACCCTCGGCACACATCCACGCTCACCAGCGTGTCGAACGCACAACCTGGAGCCTAAGGAGAGCAGGAAAATGACAGTATTGAGCTCGCAGAAAGTCAAGCATGCTGTTGGCTGACACCCAGAACAAACCAATAACACTTTTCTGGCCCTGCTTCATCATTAGAGTATGAGAGGTTTTTGCTCAGGGTTCTTCTAAAGGGCTCTCTGGCGTCTCTTCCAAAACTCTAGTTGTTTTAATGATCAGCAAATGAAAGAGTTTTCCCACAGCTATTGTTCATTTTTAGCTTTTAACTCCAGCAACACAGAAAATGCAAGAATATGAAGTCGATTGGAAGAGGTTTTGGTGCGGTGGATCTATAAAAAAAAAGAAAAAACAGTTGAACGATTGCAGGAAATGAATTGTTTTTCAAATTATTGTTTGAGATTTATCGTAAACTTTTATGTGCCGTGTGTCCGGTCAGTGCAAACTGTTTGACATACATTAGATTTGACCTTGAATCTTGTATTATTTCTCTGAAAACACTCATTTTCAAAGGGAACAGATGACGTGCTGCGTTTCCATTAATGCAGAAAACTTTATCGAAATTCTAGAAATGCAGAAAAATAAAACATATTTTCACAATTCCACTGTTTCCATTAAATCCTAATTATGTGAATAAACACAAACCAACTCGTGCATTCAGAAACATGGCGGCGAATGTGAACAGCACTTTGCATTCAAGTTTCTTCTAAACTATCGCTCATCGTCATTTATCAAAGGAGACGTCGGCACCTTGTTAAGGTTATGGAGCAGTAAGCTACATGGGAGTGTCTACGGGTGAAATCGTGGTCTTAGAGGAGTCGTGGATCCACCAATTCCAAGACGCGCTCAACTTTTGATGAGCTGTGTGATGCTGTGGGATCTCATGTGTTCCCTGCAACTAAACGTGGGTCATGTGACTTATTTCATTTGAAAGAAGTGTTTCCATTGGAGTTTTGCTAAATATGTCAATTTCGATACATTTTTCCAAAATTTTCCTCTTTTTATTAGGCAGATTTATTACTGCAAATCCAACTTGTGCAATGTTATAGTCAATGGAAACGCAGCTGTTCAAGCCACCCACCTGTATCACAGCTGATATCATTTTCACCCGAGTTTCTGTTCCTTAATCGGCTTTAAATCTCCGACTAGTTATGGAACCACAAATGATTTATAAATCATTAAAGCAAAGTATTTCAGGATCTAAGGAGGAAAATTGAGCTTTTTTAATTTAAAAGCAGATGTTTTGTTAAAAAGCATCATGTTGGTTTCTAGTGGCTTCTGTTAGCGTGTAGTTTGATGAGCGTTTCTTTCAGTGGATTTATGAAGGAAAGCGTGTTGGCAAGTCAATGGTTGTTACTGCCAGAGCTGTCTAAGAGGACTTCCTCATTACTTCCTGTCTTTGTGGAAAGTGCTTCCTACCGCTGAGCTGTATGACTGAGTCCTGGGAGAGAGCTGGCAGAGGAAGAGCTTTTATTTTAGGCTGGGTTAGGTTTTTGGGTAGCAGAAAAAAAGAGAAAAAGTACATGAAAGGGTTTGCGCTGCTGTAAATGTTCATTTTGTAAATGGGTTTGCAGATGTAATCCACAAAGCTCTATTACCCAGTATATTAGTAAAGAAAATACTGGCAGCAGGAACAGCAGTGAAGGACTATTAACTGTTCAGTAGAGAGAAGAAGAATGAAGAGGGATTGTTTTCAGCTGCTTTTTTTTTGGTTTTTGCTAAAAAGTTGACCTTTAGAAACTTCCTTCTGGCTCCAAACCTGAAAAGTCTCATGACACTTTAGATATTATAAAAAAGCCTTATTTACGCTCAACGTTTCACATATTTTCTGTTCGACTACAACAGTACTCATTTATACATTTTGTGAAAGTTACTTTACTATAGCTGAGTATGAACGCTAACTTTCTAATACAGGTTTAGTTTTTACATAAATATGAATCAACAAACATTATTAAATACATTAACTCGACTCTTAAATGTTTATTATATTTGCGTACCTGATAGTAATCAATCACAACTACAAGTACACAAGTAATTTAACATACTAATGTTATTTTAATAAGCATTTATTGGATTATGTAATATAATAATGAGGAAAAACATGTATGATTTATTAAGGTAATTAAATAACATTTATTGGAATTTACACATTTAGAAATGGAAATTATTTTAATCTTGAACGCATTTTTTTCCTGTTTAAACATATTTTTTTAAAGACACAAACATGCAGCAAATAGGAACTGATTCATAGTCTAAACTTAAGGTTTAGAAGTAAAAAATGTTTGAGTTTAGGTAAAGAAGTGCATGACTAAAGCAAAGTATGAAAGTCGTCTGTCTAATACAGATTTAGTTTTTACATAAATATGCATAAACTAACTTTATTAAATGTGTTAACTCGACTCTTTAATACGCACTGATTATATTTACTTCTCTCTTAGTAATAAATCAAATCTACAAAACATTGGTACAGAAATAATTTAACATACTAATTTTATTTTAATAAAGTAGTTATTGGATAATTTAATATAATATATATAACATGTATAATTTATCATGGTAACTAAAAATATTAATTAGAATGTACACATTTTTAAATGGAAATAATTTTAACTTTGAAGACTTTTTTTTTAAACAGGAACTTATTCATTGTAAAAGTTAAACTTCGTGTTTAGCAACAAAAAAATGCTGTTAAGTTTAAGTCCAGAAGTGTGAAAAGAACAATAATTTCATAATTTAACATTTTTGAAGTAGAATAAATTTGCACAGTGAAGGATTTTAGTTTAAACATAAGCAATGCCTGCAGGAAGATACTGTAACCACATTTTGTTTTAGAATACGTCCACACTGCAAAATATTAAACCATGCATTGATATTACTGCTTACAAAAACATTAAAATATATATTTCTATGTTACTGACTTACAGAAGTGTCATTACACTGGATATCTGTGTTTATACTGCAACGTCTAGTAAAAGTATTTATTTTGTGTAGCCACAGTTACTGCCAGGAAAAGGTGATTATTATGCTCCATCAACCTTCATGGATCCTACAATAACCAGTCCACAGGAATTAGTTGGAATTCTGGGACATTTTCTGGAAAAAGGGTTGTTATCCTGTTCCAGGAAAAGTCGTGTTTCCCACACATTGAAAGGGATTTGTGACTCTGGAGTACATTCTCACCTGGTAATCTGTCATTCATTCACCACAATGGTCTTAGAGCTAAGATTCACAACGTATTTTTTTATTAAATAAACTTCTATGGTAATTCTGCATTTTGGACCAAACTCAAGATGTGTCTTTTACTTCCAAGAAGTTCTTTTTTCACAGTTTTCAAATAACTTAGTCAAAAGTAAAGAACTCCTTAATCATTCCTTTAGTGAACGTTGAATTATTTTCTTTCAAAAAAGGTTTATTTCCTTTTTTCTTGAACTTATTTTAACCTTGAGGGTGTTAATTTCTACTAAGAATCTGCCAAATCTTTAGGGAAGAATCCTTGATTTCACAGGAGCTTGACCTCAGAAAATCTCAGAACTTTTTACCTTAAAATTATCAAAATCAAGAAGTGAATACAAATTTGAAGCTGTTTTTGAACAGAGTAATGTTATTTGAGAGCCACAATGGAGGCAGAGGGGAAAACTCCAGAAAGTCTAATGATACTTTTTCTACAAGTTGCTTTTACTTTCTAGTTTCCCTGTGGGGAAGGAATGGGTTTTGATAAATAAATTTAAAGACCCACTCCAATAAAAATTGTGTTTTTACCATAGTATTGTGACATTTTTCTTACGATTGATGAGATATACAGTATATAAAGAAAATTAAGATTAGAATTCATATTCAAAAAATGTGTTTGAAAACTGTACAGTGGGATAGCTCCAATGTTGTTCACCTTTTTATTTTTATTTTTTTTATTTTGCTCCTTTGATGTCAGTTTGAGGTTGTGATGGTCTGTAAGCTAGCTCCCAGATGTGGAGATGTTTTGACATATTTTTAAAATATAAAATTAGTTTGTTTCCTTGCTGGAAGACTGGCATTTTGGAGGCCAAAAACATCCTACCTTTCTTTTTATTTTTTAATTTAGCGTTTTCTCGTGATAATGAGAGAGAGGATCTCATTATCACGAGAAAACGTTTAAAAAAAATAGTAGGTTAGGCCGTTTTCGGCTTTTGTAGTGGCATAACTCCTAACAAGTTAAGTAAATCTTTAGATGTTTTAAAGGAAGAAATCTGATCATAATTGTTTACACAGAAGACAAAAAATGTTAATAGCGTGAATAAACGTGTAAGATGGAGGCCTAGATATGGTGCTAAAGTATCATTGACATTTGTATGAAAGGGGAGGTTATTATGGGACACTCAGTTTGAGGAAGTGACAGGGACACAGGTGGATAGAAATCCTCTTTGCAGATTTTCAGTGCACTTTTTGCACGTTTTTTGTTGTTTTTTTCTGTCCTGCGTCCTGATTGGCTGTAGGCCTTGTCAATCAATCTCTTCCTCTCCCGTATCTCTTGTACAGTATGTGTTCAGTTTGTCAAATTTGCACAAATTTTCAATCGTGAGCAGATTGTTGTGGACTTATCTTCTAAAAAATCACAACCTTTTAGAGTTTAAAAAGTTTAAAAATGTTCATGTTTCTGAGAAAAGTGGATGAAATGTGTATTAAGAGGTTTTAGACTTCTATAATCCTACTTCACGGATTTCACCTGTTGCAGGTTATTTTTAGAACGTAAAAACAATAAACCAGGGAATGTTGTATTTACTGCATTTTTTACATACATTCTACTTGTTGTTCTACTTTTACACTTGTAGTACGAGAAATACTCTAATAACTTTTTACAGTTTAAACCCTATAAAGCTTCTTGAGTTTCACTTTCTCCTTGATAGCTTTGGTTTTAAAATGTCTCATATAATACTAGTTCTTCCTCTGTTTTCTAAATGTATATTTTTTTTATGCCACAAAAATGAGTTTTAATTCTACAATTTAAAAAAATGTGTTTGAGTTTTTAGGGAGATTTAAAACAGTATGTCAAACTTTGAAAATCTATGACTGAAAAATCAGAATAAATCAACTTCCCGCTCTCTTTGCTCCCATTTAATGCTTTTGCTGCTCATCTTCATTTGAAAAATCCTCCATTTTCCTTTCTGTGCCTTTTTTTTCTCTTTCTCCGCCGTGCTCTCCATCCCCCCTCCCCTCTTTCTTTCTTTCTCTCTCTGGTATGCAGACATGCTGGAATTTTTGGGCCTCAAAATGATAGACCAAACTCGTCAGCTATGGCTCCCAGTCCTAAAGATGGCCACTCCGGCAGTGTCTGTGCCTGGAGATTGGCCAATGTCAGAGCTGCCTTTCACAGGATCAGTCATAAAAAACCCAAATATTATGTGTTTTTGGTAGGAGTGTGAATAATTGATTCATTAATTGATCTTTTGGCTAAATAATGGTGTTTTTTTAAGGCATGTCTTTGGACTTTTGCACCTAATTTTCTCCAGAAAAGAAATATTTAAAATCAAACTTTACTCTTTCAAAGATCAACAAGTGTTTTTAAACCTCTTGTTTTTGCATGAATTTATTGGCTACATATATGCTGTGTAGTAAAAATACATAATCGTTTTGGCTTTGATGATTTTTTTTTTTAAATTTAGGTCAAAGAACCATTTTTTTCTATCACCAAAGATGCCATTAGGTTGAGCTCGTACTTGAATTAGACTATGATCTAGTTGCTGGTACTGTGTGTGTGTTTGTCCATCAGCAGGCAGAATGACGTCCAACTCTGTAAATATTTGGCATGCTTAGGCTGTTGCCTCCCCTCTCTGTGCGCGTCTCCTCCTCCAGGCCTTGCGATGGCATTGTTGCAACTAAAAAAGGTCCTGCGCCGGAGCTCCGCTTACAACCCCAGTCAGAAATGTTGGGTGTCCTTCATTCATGACTCCCCCCCGACGGGTCCTCCGTAACCTCCTAAATTGTCTGTCTTCTCATGTGATCTCCGTCTTGACAGAGTGTAGATTTAGTTTTCTTCCATGAGGAATTTTGCCATCATGTGCTATCCCCTTTTTTCCTTTTGTAGTGAGCTGGGGTTTACTGTGCCAGAGTCTGACCTACCGCAGCTCTGTATTTAGGTTAATGAAATCAACTGGAAGCACAGTAATTCTGACGTGTGGACAGCAAGCATGTGATCGTGTGTGATTCATATCTATCACGGGGGAAGAGCAGCAGATATTAGCAGACGCACAACAACAGCTCTCATCTATTTGCAGCCCAACCACCACACATGACCATTTTGATCAAATAATTCCTTTAATTTGGATTTCCTCAGGAGTAACAAATCCTCCTTCACGTTATTATCAAGTTCTATAATCTACTTTTTGGTATCGATTAGTGGTGCCAGAAATGACTATTTTAATAGTCGACTAATCACCGATAATTTTTTTCAGATTCTTTTTTCATTTTTTTATTATTTAAATTATTTATTATAATTATTTTTTTAATCATTATTTTATCCTTATTTTATTTATTATTTTTTATTATTTTTTCAGATTATATTTTAATTTTTTTTATTATTTTGAAATTATTTTATTATTAATGTTTTTTAATCATTTTTTTTATCATTATTATATTTATTATTTTTTTATTTTTTTCAGATTTTATTTTCAGATTTTTTTCAAATAATCGACTAATCGGTTAATGGCCAAACTGGATGTAAAACACACATCTTAACTAACTAAAAACTATATATATAGCATTACCTGCGATAATGCTAATGTCTGTTCTGTAAGCTGAATTTGGCCGCTGAAGATGCTGAAATTGATAGTTAAAAATGCTGAAGTTAATAGCTGAAATCGCTGAAGCTAATAGCTGAAAACGCTGAAGCTGATAGCCAGCTTAAATATTAGCTAAATGCTACATTAGTCTAAAATATAGAAAAAAGCCTGTTAGCCAAAACAGCTAGCATGTAGCTAAGATATTAGCTAAACTCCAAATTGGCACAAAAAGCCTAAATTAGCTAAATAGCTAGCATGTAGCTGAAATATTAGCTAAACTTCAAAATAGCCTAAAAAAGCCTAAATTAGCCCCCAAAAAGCTAGCATGTTGCTAAAATTTTAGCTAAACTCCAAAATAGCACAAAAACGTCATAATTAGCTAAATAGCTAGCATGAAGCTGAAATATTAGCTAAACTCCAAAATAGCCTAAAAATGCCTAAATTAGCTAAATAGCTAGCATATCGCTAAAATATTAGCTAAACTTCAAATTAGCACAAAAAGCCTAGATTAGCTAAATAGCTAGCATGTAGCTGAAATATTAGCTAAACTTCAAAATAGCCTAAAAAAGCCTAAATTAGCCCAAAAAAGCTAGCATGTAACTTAAATATTAGCTAAACTCCAAATTAGCACAAAAAGCCTAAATTAGCTAAATAGCTAGCATGTAGCTGAAATATTTTCTAAACTCCAAAATAGCCATTATAACTTTGAACTTTACTACACTCTGACTCCATATAATATAAAGTAACGACTAATCGTGGCAGTCCTAGTATCTTTACATGTAGACTTGTTTTGCTGTTTTGACACTTTTACCATTTTAAGTTGTTTTTCTGACAAGTGGGATAACAAATGACTTTGTTACCCACATAGAATCCAAGCCCCCCAGGAGAACTGCTGGTTTAAATTCCCCTAATCATCCACCATCTCTCTTCCTGCTGCCTGCCTCAACCGATGCAGGCACAGCCCGGAAGAGGAACGGGGGCCCTCAGGCCAATTCCACTGAACTAATTGATGTTAAGGGTCTGTGGACAAATGGACGGCGAGGAACTCTGGTACCCGTCTGTCCGTGTGAACCGGGAGCCTGATCACATTTTCCATCTTTATCGCCATGTTTGGGACAAAGACGTGAAGTGAGGACCGGAAGGGATACTTAGTGTTTGCATGACCCTTTGTGGGGGTGTCACTAAAGGAGTTTGTCTTTAAATGTAGAACTTATATAACAGTAAAGAAGAAATACGTGTTATTTGTCCGTAGGTGATTCTGTCTTTCAATTATCCAAACAACCAGCTCAGAAAAGGAAATAATTATTAAATACATTATTACATAATTATAGACATACAGGAAATAGCCATAAAGTCAATTCTGGATTTTCTGGATGAGGAATAATTAAAATATTTTATTTTCATTCAATCATGATACCTAAATATGTCCTCGTGCACAGAAACAGGGGTCAATTTGTTAACATAAACACTTTTTGTTTTTAGGCCTATCCTAAAACCATTTAAAGTTATTTGACTCCTCCACAAATATTTACAACAAACATTAGCATTTTAAAATGAAAAACGTGGAATCCATTCAGAGTGAAATAAAAAATACATCCTTGTGGTAAAAGTTTTGTCCTTTGCCCTCCGATCAAGGGCTCAGCTCATAATAAAAGTCACCCACGCATACTATCTATTCTGTATGTCAGTGACCTGATTTCCTGTGTCACTGCGTCTGGCGTAGAACTTTATTTACCGGCAACCAACACTTTATGTAGAAATAAACACATACCTCTATTTACATGCTAAATGCACACAGGATGCACACAAATTGGTTTGAAATGAGAAGTCAGGGTCGCTGCTCAGTTATTTCCTGAACAGGAAAGACCATGTAAATATTGTTTGAATCCAGTATGTAGGAAAAGAAATCTCTCATAAAAGAATAAACTTGGTTTGTTTCCTCTTTAGTGAATTGTTTGCTCACAATTGTTAAAGGTCCATCAACGGTCATTGTTGTTGACAGTCTTTCTGCCTTCTGTTGACTGCTTTTTCCTAGACTTTCCAGACTCCTTTTTTTATTCGATTTAGTCTTGTTTTTGTAGTTCTATTACCAAGAAAAACATGTTTTTCTCCTGGTTTTTGCCAATGTTCTCAGTGGTAGAGTGGGTGTTCACCAGGTGCCATTATGACTGTCCCTGCTCAAACCTGATGCACCAAAGCTCCACAATAAATGTTTGAATGGCAATTTATTAGAACCGGTGGTTTTAAATGATAGTTTCATTAGTTTGATAGTTTTTGTGAGATTTCAGCTACCCCGGCTGCAAGGTGGTGTAGTGGTTTGTACTTTAACAACAACAAGAAGGTCCTGGTTTGAATCTTTGTTGGGACATTTCTGTCTGGACTTTGTATGTTCTCCTGTGCATGGGTGAGTTCTTTTGGAACTTTAGGAACATTCCGGTCTAAAAATATTCATTTTAGGGCCATGAATGTAAGAGTGTGAAAGACTGGCAAACCAATAGAGGATTAAAAAAGTTAAAGTCCCATTAGGTGTCACATACCTAGATGTGCGAAATTTGTTCTTCGTATTTGACCCATCCCCTGGGGAAGGGGTGAGCTGTAGACACAGCCACACTCGGGAACCATTTGGTGGTTTAACCCCCCACTCCAGCCCCTTAATGTTGAGTGTCAAGCAGGGAGGTAGTGGGTCACATTTTTAGAGTCTTTACTATGACTCTGCTGGGATTTGAACTCACGACCTTCCAGTCTCAGGGCGGATACTCTCCCACAAGGCCACTGAACTGGTTGTAACCTATTCTCACCTGACAATACCTGGGATTCTTCTTACTGACTTTGATGCCTTAAGACGCTTAGGGCACCAACAAAATCTTTCCATTTATGACAGTCGCTGGTCATCGCCTTTTCCATAACCATCTTAGTTTTCTAGATCTGGGTATTCAGCCGTGTGCCAAACCCCCAACCTGGACTGCTCTTAGTCTGGCCTCTACCCTTCAATCTGACCGGCTTTTAAGACCCTACTAGAAGCACAAAGCTCCAGCCAGGATAGCTATCTGGATTTTACGGCACACAAGCCCCTCCACCACGACAAGGTGGCATTCCAGAGCCATCACAGGTGGTTTCATTGAGATGGACGTAGCTGGGATAGGCTCCACCAAAGGGGATTGAGGGGATTCAGAAAATAGATAGAAAGTTGGTTTTCAAGTCTGCTTGATCTGTTGCACAGAGTAACGGTTTCATTTGCCAGAATGGGTTTGGGTTATTTAGCGACATTTTGAGTTGGTCCTGCTGTGTTCTGCATCAGGTTTTTTTTCTGTCTTGTCCTTGTTTAAAGAAGGTCACCGAAGATGTTGCTCATTTTGATGGGTTTAGATGAGGTCAACACTTGAAGCCTTAGTCACATGAACGTGTACAGGTGCTGTGGGTTTTTGGGTTGTCCCGGCCCGTGGAGGGTTGTAGAGAGGAGCGTCTTCATCATAAAGGGAGCGCAGGTGTTGCAGTTCCCTTGAGGTTTTTGCGTCATTAAAATAGAACGAACGATTGTCATGCGTG
>NC_050515.1:7309375-7318170 GCF_002922805.2 Oryzias melastigma
AATATTATTCCAGAATAAATCAACTTAAACCTTAAAAACTTTTAATATTTTACACTCCATAAATATATATTTCATATAGAGAGAAGCGGCATTGTACGGGTACGCAACACTTTAAAGCAGGAGTATCAAACTCAATCGCACAAGGGGCATAAATCCAAAACACACCGTAAGTCGTGGGGCGAACAGGATAAATATTCATAGACCAACCTAAAACTACATTTTTAAAACTTTCAAAATGTAACTTTTTAACCTCACTATGAATAAAAATAAAAATATTTTGTCAAAATTGTACACGGTAAAAATAAGTGCCAGATAACATCGGGCCATTAATAGCAATAAATTAAAATGATCTGGAGGGCTGGATAGAATAATCCGGAGGGCCGGATCCGGCCCCGGGGCCTCGACTTTGACACGTGTTCAGTAACCCCCTGGACAAGCTTGCTCTCTTCACTCCCCTGACATCCACTTCACTTTTCAATGTATATATTTTCCTCCACATTCTTTCCCCACACTGGCGTACATGAATAATGTATGTGCATGCTCATGTATTGGGACACGTTACAAACAGCTTCTTTCTCTGGTTGGGGCATTAATCCCCCTCCCAATTCCCAGCTGCTATACAAATATCTCAGCTCTGTTTTTTCTTTTTTTTTTTCTCAGACCATAAAACTATATGTTTAAATATGTCATTAAACTGTAGAAGAATCCTGATTTTTAACATCCTGGAGAACTGAAAGTGTTCTTGTGATGCTCAATCTGTCCCCAGAGTCATGTGTGAATGCAACTTTGAATTTGATTGCATTTATTATCAGTGATGCTCCAACTCTAATACTCTGCTATAAGACTTTATAGCAGCAAACAAAGCAAATAAAAACTCGAAAAGTTGCATTACCTTCTGTAAATGCTTTTTGCTGAATGTGTATGCTGACGAAATTTACTGAATTTGCTGAAAAGATTTGCGGAAAATACTAAAGCTATTTAGATAATGCTGAAGTTGCTAAAGTTGCAGAAAGTGCAATTTCAAGAATAGCTTGAAAAATTTAATAAAAACTGCAAAAAATGCGTAAAAGGTATGAATTTGGAATTGGCTCAAAACCTCAATAGATGCCAAAATGGCTAAATAAGCTAACAAGTTGCTAAAATAATAATCTTAACTCAGAATTAGCCCCAAAAACCCCAATAGATGCCAAATAAGATAAAAAGCTAGCATGTTGCTAAAATAATAGCTTAACTCAGAATTTGCCCAAAAAATATCAGTAGATGCCAAATTAGCCAAATAAGCTAGCACATTGTTGATGTACTATCTTAACTCAGAATTAGCTAAAAAAAACCCCAGTAGATGCCAAATTAGCCTAAAAGCTAGCATGTTGCTAGAATAATAGCTTAACTCAGTATTAGCCCCAAAAACCCCAGCAGATGCCAAATTAGCCAAAAAGCTAGCATGTTGCTAGAATAATATCTTAACTCAGTATTAGCCCAAAAAACATCAGTAGATGCCAAATTAGCCAAAAAGCTAGCACATTGCTGACGTACTAGCTTAACTCAGAATTGGCTCAAAAAACCCCAGTAGATGCTAAATTAGCCTAAAAGGCTAGCATGTTGCTAGAAAAATTTTCTTAACTCAGAATTAGCCCAAAAAATATCAGTAGATGCCAAATTAGCCAAATAAGCTAGCACATTGCTGATGTACTAGCTTAACTCAGAATTAGCTAAAAAAAACCCCAGTAGATGCCAAATTAGCCAAAAAGCTAGCATGTTGCTAGAATAATAGCTTAACTCAGAATTAGCTAAAAAAAACCCCAGTAGATGCCAAATTAGCCTGAAAGGTTAGCATGTTGCTAAAATATTAGCTTAACTCAGAATAAGCCCAATAACAATGTCAAAACCAATTTATATCCTACAATTCTGCTTAGTTTTTTTGCTTAGAAGCACTTATTTGTTCAGTTTTTTTCAATTTACACATCAATTTTCTCAACAACACATACCTATACTTTAGTTTCAATAATACAGAGTTGAGTTTGCCTGTACATAGAGAAGGAAAATAGTCCTAAATGTCTTTATTTTCTTTATTTAGAAGTTCTCTCACAAGTTTGTTTTTGTTTTGACTTTTTTCCATTATTATTGAGCCCAAGGAGGGGAAATGCAGAAAGGATGAACCTGAAGCACAGACACAGACAGATATGCATAGACAGGAACATTCCCTCTGTATATTTTTTGTTTTATGTTGTTTTTATTTATCTGTAAGCCTGATCATAAATACATCTTCCCTCCTTTAGTGTTAATCAGTGAAGGAGTGGCTTCTGCAGTTATACATATTTTTTCAGTAGCGACACTTCTGATAAAACAAGATTTTTGTAGCTTATGGTTTTTTTTGTCTATGTAGTATTATAGACGGTTAGCTCTATAGGCAGCATCTGCAGTCAAACTCCACCGTTCATGTGTCTCTCCTCCCTCTGCATGTCCACGCTAGAACTGATGCGACTGTCTGTGCGCCGCAGCTCTGTTTAGTGCAGTGCTGTGAATATGAAATAGGACAGCAGGCATCTGCACTGCAGCCGCCCGGCCCGACCCTCACGCTGCGTAGCGCTCGGTGCAGCTGGACAGCCTGAAGAAATTCCCTTTTGTAGGAGTGTGTGTGATGTAGGTTGTTTACTCTTCTTGTGTCTGTTCCTGTGTTTGTGAGGGTTCACTTCCTTGTTTGTTCTGCTGTGTTTAGCTGGGAAAGATTCTCACATGCAGTCTCTCTCTGCTACGCATCGATATCAGGATAAATCTTTATAAAGAAGTGGATTCTCATCACAGAAACTTGGCATTTTCAATTTGAACAGAACTGCAAAAGCAGCAACAGAAAGGTGGTTACCGTGATATATAAACATAAATATTTGAATAAAGTTCAAATAGTATTTTTTTTTAAAGAAATACCCACATTTATTTACATTTCTAATATTAATTTACAAACAAAAATGCTTAGTTTCTATTTATAGAACAGAAGTCAGTGTAGATTCTCATTTATGCACATTTTTTATCTGGTATAAATCGCTTTAAATAAAGGTTAAAAACCGAATTATGTCCAACTATGTATTAAAAAGTTGAATAAAATATAATAAAGCTGGGATAATATAAGATTAGCTTTTTCTAAATCATTTTAAGCAATTAACCAAACCCTTTTTGACATGTATTATATTTGAATTAATTTTGTGAATATTTATGCAAACATCTGTATTTCTAATCAGGAATAAAAATATTACTCATATTATAATAATATTAAGAAAATGGCATCATATTTTCTTTATTTTTTCAAACAATGTGTGGATGGATTCATATCTTGAATAGATTTAGTATTTTTATTTATTTATTCTTTCCTTTTTGGTCTTTTTTCCCTTTGATTCTTTGACTTAAAACTAAACCAATTGGAATGAATTAAACTTTAATTGACCTAAAATAATACAACTTTCTTTATTATTCTGCCCCACTTAAATTTACTTTTGTTGTCAATGACGCCTCATACCTAATTTACTGAAATGATCTATGTTTTGGGACACCATACATTTAAAATGTCCTACAGATAAAATATTCCCATTTCCAGATCATTCCAGGAGATTTTGAGGACAGCACCGACTGCAAAATGATCTAATAATCCTAAACATTTCCTATTAACCTTTAAGTTTGGTGTCCTATTAACCACTGGACTCTAAAGTCTCCTCTAATATTTCTGTCACAAACTAAATCTTCATCCTGTTCCCATTCTTGCTATTTTCAACCACTTGTTCAGCTCCTGAAAACCGAGCAAACGTGAACTCCTGAAACACAAGATGGAGAGCCGGATGTAAGAAAGAACGACGGCGTAAGGAAAGAGACCCAATCTTACACAATCGCTTCTTTGATAAACATTTTCTCTGTCAGCTGAGAACAGATAAAGCTGTTGGAGTTCTTTACTCCTTCCTCCTTTCTCTGGTTGAGATGAAAAGATAAGGTGGCAATGAGAGGATAGAGAGGCTTACCTTAAAACAGCTTTCTCATAACTGGCTCACCTCACAGTCTGAAGAATCAGTGATTTATTAAGATTAACGTCGTAAATGTAAAATATGTTCTGTGGAAGTTCAAGGTGTTCATGGAAAATAATTCCTTGTTTTGTGTAAATGAAACATGGGAATGAAATTTATTTAACAATTGATCAATTATGACTTCCACTAAAAGGACTGACTATTGACTGTACACAGAGAACTGGACTGAGTGACCGTACGTGACAGGAAGTACCCACTGGTTCCAAAAAGCCCATAGACTTTATTGGTAAATAAACAGCTTTTACTCAGTAGTTATGTTTGTCAGAATAACTGTAATTCCTCTGATATCTTTATTTTTTTTGCATGTTGTTTAGGATGTTTTAAAGTTTAGCTACTTTTTCAGGTACATGCTAGCTGTCTCGGCTAATTTAAGCTTTTTTCAGTTTTTCACGCTATTTTAAAGTTTAGCTTCTTTTTCAGCTACATGCTAGCTGTTTTGGCTAACCTAATCTTTGTTTATTTATTTAGGTTTTTTTAGGATAATTTGGCATTTAGCTATTATTTTAGCTGGCTATAAGCATCGGCGGTTTCAGCTAACAGCTCTAGTGTTTTCAGCTATCAGCTTCATCAATTTTAGCTGTCAATTTCAGCATCGTCAGCGTCCAAATTCAACTTACAGCATTCACACTAGTATCATCGCAGGTAATGATATATAGTTTGTAATTATTTTAAAAAGTTACAGTTTTAAAGTTTTAAAAATGTAATTTTAGAGTGTTCAATAAATGTTTATCCTGTGACCTAAGTTCTGTTTTGGATTTTGTCCTCTTGTACAATTGAGTTTGACACTCCTGGATTAAAGGCTTTTTTTGTTTTTGTTTTTATTTTGTTATTTCAGTAAACGTTTTGCCTCTGCACTGAATGAAAAGTTTGAAATGGCTGCAACCGAAATGTCCTCGTTTGATTGAAAGAAAAATTCCGTTTTAATTTAAGTCCTGTAATCACTTTTCTTACCTTTTTTATTTATTTGTTTGTTTGTTTTTAAGGGAGCTAGAGCAAACAAATCCAGATTGACTGAAAGCGTGTGTGCTTTCCCAGCCTGTTTGTGTGTCTGAATGTAAGAAAAGTGCAGCGAGCAGCAGGAACGCCGGAGCGGGTGGCACTGTGATGAAATTAAAGACTTGACACGACAAGCGCTGGGGATTTGTGGGTAAGGAAGGATGAGTCCACGAATGTTGGATGCAAAGAGAAGGCTTTTACAGGAAAATGGGACTACTTCTGAGGAATAAGTGAGTGCAGAGGAAAGTGGAAAAAGGAGAATTGTTGATGCAGAAAAGAATGACCAAGTGGGATGGAGAGCCTTAAGTGAAGTGTATTATTGCAACTGGAGTATCTGTAATAAAAAGGAGGGATTGTGGATTCCTGGAATTACAGATTTGTCAGCTCAAGCTAGGAAGTGCAAAACCAGGAAACATTGTAGGAAAAGTACGCAAAGCCAGTTTGGGAAAAAAAAAAAGATGAGACTAACACTGACCAGAGAACGCAAGGGGAGGCCTGTTGGGAGCATGCAGCTAATTACTGCAGACGCACCATGTCTGGACTCATCTCCATGGTAACCGTACGGTCTAGCAGGACTGGTCATCACAGAGGAAGATGCAGACGAGGAAATCAATGGAGAGTGAAACAAAGCAGGGAGCCAAATGACCGTCGCCAAGCGTGATTCATGCTCCCACTTCACGTCCGTCGACTCATACGTGTTCTTCAGCCATCGCCACGTTGTCCCTTCAGTTACGAGGACGGGTTGCATAAAGCAGCTGATTGGGTGGTTTCAGGTGACACCGAGATCAGAGAAGATTATTTGTCATCCTGACACCCGCTGCTCCTGAACATGCTTTAATGAGTGACTCGGGAAGCGAAAAGCGCAAGGACACCGTTTCTAGCCGAACAAAAACACTTGCTCGGTTAGATTTAAGTAGTTGGATGTTTTTAGACGAACGCGTGACCCGGTAAAGCGAAGCAAAACACCGCTGATGGAGAACATGTTTGTTTATTTAGCCACGAATCAGTGAAAACACTGTAGGTTGATTTAACAGTGCCTGCTCTTTATCTGACAGCGTGTTCTCTTCAGGGGCTTCTTTTCCCTTCATGTGGGAAGTTTTCGTTTTGATAATAGGGGAAGATGGATGGAATGCTGCTGTTTATGCAAGTCAGCTATCAGACATGTTGAGGCAGATGTGTGGAAAGGGCGGCGATATTTGGTAACAAGAGAGAAGAGGCTAAATAGGTCCTCTGCTTCTTATTTGTTATTTAAAAAATGTAAGCAAACGGTCAAATGTATTAGAAAATATTCAGCTTTTTCATGTCCTAGTTGCCAGTTGATCCCTGCTACTAAAGTTGTAGCTGCCACATTGGTGGAAGTAAACAAAAGTCAAAACAAATATCCTCACTTCTCTGTGTGGTCCATTAATTTCTGATAATGAACACCTTATAGGGCATTATCCCGCTCAAACCATAATTAACAAAACAGATATTAGAACTAGGGCTGTGATTAATAAAAAATAATTAACGTGTTAATATGTATTAACGCAAATTAATCGAATAAACATTCCTTCACTTTAACTCTGCGGTTCAGGCTTCTACGGCGTTCATTAAAACGTTTCGTTGGGTATTATCCCACTTATACAATGGTCACTTACAAAATAAATAAATATTCAATCAGTTTTAGACCCTTTATTGTTGCTGTTTTGATGTTTTTTTTTTCACAAAAACAGATTATTTGATCCATGGTCCGGTGCCATATTGTACAACATTGTGATTAATCTCAACACAGAAGTGCGATTAATCAAATTTTTTCTAAATTGATTGACAGCAGTAATCAAAAATAATTGTTCTAAATGTAGAGTTTTATGTGTGATTTCATATTATGATTATTTGTAGATTATACAGTAAGTGGTCTGCAAATACTGAAACTAAAAGAAATAGTACGATTAATCGCCATTAATTTTTCTCCAGGTTTGCGATTAATCAGTAAATTTTTTAAATAGATTCCTGGTCCCAATTAAAAAAATATAAGTAATTAAATGTAGATATTTTTTAGGTTCAAATCACAAAAAGTATATTTTTCGATTTTTGGTGAGACTGGTTGTCATAGTAACGGCTACAAAGTCTGCACCAACCTTGCTTTGTAGCAGCAGAGAACATTGTATATTTGTTAAAAGTTTGGTTTCAAAGCCTCATTTCTGACAGGAAGTTCATCTCTTACTGCTTGTTTTTTGTCCAGAGAATGAAGCAAACGTTTATCAAAGAAATAAACTCCACGAGTAGTTTCCTAGATTGCTTCCATTGCAAGAAATATCCACTATTAACTCTGATTGTTAAACATTTATGAACAATTTCTTTCATTATTAAGTAGTAAAATGACTGATCAACACGAATTTACTCTGTAGCAATAAGACAAAAAGGCAACTATTTAAAATTAAAGCAACATTGACGTCGATGAACGATACTGACGTGTCCTTCAAAGAGTCATTTGATGGACAGAGATCTTTTCTATCGACTTGATGTTTTAATAATCTGAAATAACATATATGCATCTATGTTTTAAGTTCTTTAATCCGTGGTCCAGATGAACTCTTGATTCTGATTGGCTGCTGGGTGTGGATTAAAAAGTGACAATATGTAAAGCTAATGATGGTTCAGATGTGTGCTTTACATTAGGGCTGCCACAAACGATTATTTTAATAGTCGACTAATCACCGATTATTTTTTCCGATTAGTCGACTAATCGGGTCATGCACAAAGTGGATGTAAAACACACATCTTAACCATCATTCGCTTTAAAATAACTAAAAACTATATATATATATATATATATATATATATATATATTCACACTAGCATCATCATAGATGAAATGTAAGCTGAATTTGGCCGCAAAAGATGCTAGTGACGATAGCTGAAGATGCTGATAGCCAACTAAAATATTAGTTAAAGGCCAAATTAGCCTAATTAAAGCCTAGGTTAGCTAAAACAGCTAGCATGCAGCTGAAATATTAGCTAAATTCCAAAACAGCCTAAAAAACTTAAACAAAAAAGACTAAGTTAGCAAAGACAGCTAGCATGTCTGAAATAAAAAATACCCAAAATAGCCTAAAAAAACCTTAATAAATGCCAAAATAGTCCTATAAGCTAGCATAACACCATTATAACTTTCAACTTTACTATACTCTGACTCCATATAGTACAAAGTAACGACTAATCGACTATTAAATTAGTCGTCGACTATTTTAATAGTCGATTAGTTGTCGATTAGTCGACTAATCGTGGCAGCCCTACTTTACATCCAGTTTGTGCATGACCCGATTAGTCGAGTAAAATAATCAATGATTAGTCGACTGTTAAAATAATCGTTTTGGAAGACGTGAAAAGAGTCACATCAGATTTGTGCGTAAAATGCGGTTTTGTGAGGTGATTTGCACGTACTTTCTAAAAATTTGTGTAGTTAGTTTTAAGCTGATATAATTTTACATTTTCTAATTTTTGCACATGATTACACGCATGCAAGTACACACAAAATGCATTGTAGGACTTACAAATAAAGAATTACGCATACACATATCTAAAGTCACACAGTTATGTTTTCTTCATAGATGATGCTACTTATACTAGCAAAAAAAAAGATTATTTATCTTTGCTAATTTTTTACTGTTGTAAGTATTTCAGATTTTTTATTTTGTTTGTGTCCCAACTTTTTTTCTCTGCAGTAAATACAAAAAAATGTCTATTTTTTGTGAA
>NC_050515.1:7318214-7344476 GCF_002922805.2 Oryzias melastigma
ACTTCCGCCTGTGATGATGGCGTCACTCCTCTTCCAAGAAATCGGCATGTTTGTGTTTACACTCCCTCCCCTCCCCCAACCGTCTCGGGGTGGATGTCTTACAGCAGATCACTCGCAGCGTTTACAGCGAAGCTTTTGAAGCTTTGGACTCCCACCGTGGCCAAATTTAGTCAATGTGAACCCAGCAGCTGCGTGTGTGTGTGTGTGGAGGAGCGTGTGCGCGCATGTTTTCTCCTGAGTAAATGGCCCAGGGTTAAAAACATGTTTGTTATTGTTCCCAGCACTTTTGCCTTGAGACAACACCGCCAATTAAAGGGGAGGTTTTATGTGCGCGGAGCAGGAAGTGTTGCCATGTGTGGCCGCGTGCGATTGGCTGCGCTCCTCTCCCGTATTCCCTCCCTTATTACAGGGACTTAGCAGCTCTTTATTGCCGTGGCCAAATGAAAGGTAAACACAGCACACCTTTGATCTCGCTTTGCATTAAAAACCTTTACTGGAAGCCGTCCAGGCGAGGAAGGAAAAGACAAGCAAATGATTGAATAACACGGAGGTTTTTTACGTGTGTTTGCATGTGCTTATCTTAATGGGAGATAACCTCGCCGCGATGCTGATGCCACCTTTTCTCCTCTGAAGTGAGTGAAATGATCCCTTTGTCCGGGATACTTCCCTCCTCCTCCTCCTCCTGCCAAACGCAGCCGGGACGAAAACAAAACAAGGCGTTGTATGAATGGAAGTGGGAGGGGCCCAGTGGCCTAGAAAGGCAGGCAGACAGAGCGAAAGATACTGGTGCAGGCTGGGTAACGCCGTGGCGGAGAGGAGTAGTGAGGATGGGATGAATGAATGAATGAGCTGACGGAAGCATGTTTGTGTTGGCTGCTAACTTTTTGGCTACTTCCTGGAAATTACTTTTTTTTTTTCAGAAGTCTCAATTTCTACACTATATGTTTGTAATAAACCAAAAAAGAAAAAAAACACGTTAAAATTTAAGTGGAAAATGAATCAAATTTGTTTTTCATGGGTTGTGGTGAGTCCTCTGAGCAGCAGCAGCAGCTCGGCCTTCCTCGTATCGTGGCTCCTCGGCTGCGTCTGTCCCAGCACGGCCAGGGTTAAACCCGGCCAGCACTCCTCCCTGAAATGGAAGAAGCCACTGAATGGCTGCATCCCTCAGCCAGCAAATATATTGGCTGAAGCTGAGGGTGGATCTGCGGCTGGAGCGACTCTCCGGCGTGGATCTGGAGCGGGATCCCCCCCGGTCGCTGCACGTACACACGCGGCAGGCAGGCAGGCGGGGCGGCGGCAGGGGAGGGATACGCATTTTTCTGTGAGGGCTGGCGACGATTGCGTGCTATAGTAGGTTTACAGCTCAAAACGGAGCGACCTCTGGGTGAACCGCACCAGAGGTCACATGTGGGCTTTTATTTAGCTTTATTAGTAAATCTGCCTTCCAGTCATTCCGACCTCCTGTCCCTCCGATTTCACCTCATACCCCACAGTCAGACCCCCCCCCACCTTGCCTCCCACAAGCCTGTCAGTTCTCTTTTATCCAGGCAGCACATTGGGCAGCCTTCCAGTTCAAGCAAGAGGGGGGTCCTCGCTGTATCCTCGTCTGTGACAGATCATGTGATGTTGGAATCCGGCTCAGGCCGAAAAACACTGCACGCTTTTTGACGCTCCTCTGTGTGTTCGATCGATATGCGATTTCAGCTTCTAACGTGTTCGTTTTCAGGTTTTTGCTCGGTTTATACGTCTGTGTAAGGCTTCTATTAGTCTGTTATGGTTCAGTTGAGTGTTATTACAGCTGACAGGACACTGAAACATGGTGAGATGGTAATTAAAACACAGGAAGCTAACAACATGTTGCTGTTTTCAACACACTTTCAGTACAAACTGTTTTTAAAACCTTTTATGTAACAGAAAATCACCTGCTCTCTGTTTTTATAGCTGAAGGTTTCCTAAAAAAAAAGAATTCCCACTATTGTTTATAAGCCAATTTGAGATTTGAGTTTCTGCACCAGCAGTGATGTTTCCATCAACACGTAGCTGTTAAGAACAGGCTGCCTTTTTACCCAGCATTCCTTTACAGTTATAGCTCAGTCAATTCTGTTTGTGTGAATAAATGTATTTGGGTTTGCTGTTGGATGTAAATACAGTAAAACAAAACCAAAACCCTTTTTTGTGCTCTATAAAATGAAATCAAACTTTATTTACAAAGCACTTTTTATTCAGCAGTAATGTTTTACAGGCCTAAAACAATTACAAACAAATGGAACATAAAACGACACGAGTTAAACTGAAAATTCAAATTAATCTATCACTTTTTACACATTTTTGCCTTCTGTGTGAAAGTGAAAGTGCAATTCATTTTTTTATGATTGATTAATAAATTGATTTTAATCGCAATCATTTTTATCCTAAAATTGCCTCATTTTTAGGTTTTTTATTTACGTTTGTGACATTGTAGTGCAGTAAAAGATCAAAATAAAGCTAAAAAGGTGTCTTTATTATTATTTTTTTAATAATAAAAGACTTCCAGCCTTTATTTTGACACAACTGGGGATTTTATTTTTCCAATCTTGAACAAACACCTAAATAAAAATAAAAACTCGAAAAAAAATCTGAAAATATCGAACTAATTATTAATACCATAATTCAAATGTTGATATAGTACATTATTCCACAGTTTACCACAACATTAAGATAGTAGAAAAGACATTTAACTTATCTGGGTAAATGTAATCATTTTAAATATAGGGATAAAGCAGAAAAGAAATAGAGAATCTAAGAGTGAAGAAATGGAAAACAGCAGAGTAATGGAACTATTTAGACTTTGGACTTCGTTTTATTCTAATACACTTCTGGACAAAAAAAGCAACAAAGAGCTAAACTTTTCCTCTAATATGATGCTTTTTAAACTTGTCATGACCTAGCTAGTGCTAATAGCTGAAGATGCTGAAGCTGATAACCAGATAAAATTAGCAAAAACAGCTAGCATCTTTAGCTAAACTGCAAAATACTAGAAAAAAATGAAAAAACAGCTAGCATGTAGCTGAAATATAAGCTAAACTCCCAAAATAGCCAAAAAAATCTTAGTTAATACCAAATAGCCTAAAAAGCTAGCAGAATGTCGATTTTAAAACTTTAAAACCTTAACTTTTTAACATAATCATGAATAATAAAAAGGCAGGAATATGATTCCAGATTAAATCAACTTAAACCGTAAATAACTTCCAATATTTTACTCTCCATAGAAATATATTTTGTCAAAATTATACAAGTTAGAAATGAGCTCAAGATAACATTTGGCCATTAATAACAATAAAATGAAATGATCTGGAGGGCCGGATCCGGCCCCCGGGCCTGGACTTTGATACATGTGTCCCAATGGAAACATGACACAAAGTAATCTAATGTTAAGCATCTTTTCTGTTTACTCCCTCAGCCTGTCTGGACAAATGTAAGCACGGCGCCTGCAACAGCCGGGGTCAGTGCTGCCACGACCAGTGTCTGGGAAGCTGCAGCGAGCCGGGCAACGCCAGCAGCTGTGTGGCCTGCAGGAACCTCCAGCATGGAAACACCTGCGTGGACAAATGTCCTCCGGGATACTACGTCTTCAGAGGGTGGCGCTGCGTCAGCTTCTCTTTTTGCCAGGTGGGTGACGAGGAAAACACTTCTGACACAAGCAGATATGCTGGACTCATATTTTTTCTGTTTATTTATTTTTAGGAACGCCACAACCAGTGTTCACAAATCAAAAAGCAGAACCAGGACCGGGAGGCGGGCTGCTTCGAATACGTCATCCACGAAGGCGCCTGTATCCCCGAGTGTCCGTCCGGATACACGACCCCGAACTCCACCATGTACGTGTTAAATGTCTTAAATGCCACCATCAACAAAAGCAGAAGGGCCGTGTTTTGACCACGCCGCACTTCGATGTTTGTACCGAAGACATGAAACGTGAAAGTAGCTGACAGCCGAGCGGAGAAGAGAAGTAACAAAATGTCATCCCTTCACATTCAGAAAAACAAAAAACAAAAGATAACTCGTCTTCCCGCTTTAAAATGTCATTTTTGAAGTTCAATTCTTGTTTATTAGAGGAGCTTAAACAACAGGAATTTACAAACTTATTGTTTTTGCTTCTAAATTAATATTTTATAAATAACAACCTTTCAGAAACCTTAAATTAAATAATAGAACTAAATCCAATAATAAAAAAATCACAATCAGTTGATCAAGAAATCAGTATTTTTTGTAATTTCAGGCAATGACACATTTTTCTAAATTTTTGATTAAAAAAATATTTTTTTTCACCTTTTCTTCATGGGACAATTGATTTTCATACCCTAAAAAAATAATTTTATTTTGAAACTTTCTTCAATTTTTGTTGTCAATGATTAGTTTTCAACAAGTAGAAACCTTAACCAAATAAAGAGCAAAAACCATGAATTTAATGATTTTTTTTTTGTGTGTGATTGTACTTTTTAAAAATTAGCTTCTGTTTTAACGCCCGTCAGACTAACAGACACATATTTATATATTCTGGTTGAGTATTTTACAAAAATACAGAACCAGGTGAAGAAATGATTAATAAAACCTGTTGTCAGATTTGTTCACTGCAGCTATTAAATTTTATGTTTTTGCTAAACGAATTGAGTTAAATAGTTCCAAACCAGTTCATCTTCAAATATAAATCCATTATTTTAAATGTATCTAAATGAGACTCAGAGTAACATTTTGAGGTGGACTCGGTCTAAGTGGAGGTTTCTATTACAGACTGATAGGGATTTTCAAGAAGTGTTTTTGGAATCAACAAACACCTTTGTGTCTCTCTTCCTCATGTTTCTGAGGACAAATAGATGTAAAATGAGATTAAAAGTGAAGCGCCGGAGTGGAAGGCAAATGCCGACATGTTACGGTCTCGGTGGTTTTGACGAAACGAGGACAACATGCTTGTTTAAAAATCAAGAAACGCCTCTTGTTTACCTACACATACATGCAGCTTTGGCAGCCAAAGTTGTTTATATTCCAGCCGGACGGCTGAAATATTCACATGAATGAAACATTCATGTGACAAAATTGTTTTACCACAGACTGCAGCTTCACTCCTGCTGTTTGGAGTACAGTCACATCAATGTAAAGCGGAAAATGTAACTGATTTTTACCCTAAATTAACTTGTTACAAACATTTTAGATTATAAAGTTAGTTTTTATTGTCTGTAACTCATGTTTGCTTCTCTTCTTCAGCTTTTTAAGCCACATTCTCACTGCACACGCTGGAAAACTGTTTCCTTTTCAGAAAAAAAAATGTTCATTTTCCTGAACTTCTGCATGGAAACTCAGTTACACTTTCCATGGAGAAATGTTTGCCTCATTGAAAAGTTATCTAAAGGAAAAAATGTTGGACATTTCTAAACTCCTACATTAACTGTTGTTGAAGAGCTCTTTCCTGTTGGGTAGAGGCGTCAAACTCAGTCTGAAAACAGCCTAAAAAACTGAAAAAAGGTTAAATTAGCCAAAATGGATAGAATGTTGCTGAAAAAATAGCTGAACTTCAAAACGGTATAAAAAATTTTGAAAAAAAACCAAATTAGTCAAGACAGCTAGCATGTAGCTGAAATATTAGCTAAACTAGAAAAAGTAAAAAAAACGGGAAAAAAACTTAAATCAGCCAAAACAAAAAAAGAGAAAAAAAGCGTAAATTAGCCAAAAGAGCTAGCATGTAGCTGAAATATTAGTTAGACTTAAAAATAGCCTAAAAATTCCCAGTAAATTCTAAAATAGTCCAAAAAGCTAGCAGAATGCTAATTTTTAAAACTGTAAGTTTTCAACATACCGTATTTTTCGGACTATAAGTCGCACCGGAGTATAAGTCGCAGGGGCCAAAAAATGCATAATGAAGAAGAAAAAACCATACATAAGTCGCACTGGAGTATAAGTCGCATTTTTTCAAGTAATTTATTTTACAAACTGGTTGAAAAAAACGATATTACATCATCCTGGAAGGTAAGTTATAACATTCATAAGTGAATAGAAAACAGGCTGAATATGTGTCAACACATATTCACATATTAGCATCATGAAAAAAACGAAAAGGTGTAGCATTTATATAACATAACAGTTTTATTTAACTATAGCCTCAAGAACTCATCAACTTTGTATCTTTACTGTAATTAATTGCACGCAATCTCACTCCATATCACTAAATCCGTTAAATTCTTCGTCCTCTGTGTCACGTCTTAATAACTAAAGTAAATAAAGTAATTGCATAGATCACCATAAGAGGGCACTCTAGACTTACGGTCCATATCTCATCATTAAAAATTCGTATATAAGTCGCACTGGAGTATAAGTCGCAGGGACATTCAATCTATGAAAAAAAACGCGACTTATAGTCCGGAAAATACGGTAATTATGAATAATAAAAAGTCAGGAATATTATTCCAGAATAAATCAACTTAAACATTAAATAACTTTCAGTATTTTACTCTCCATAAAAATGTCTAAATTATTTAAATTAGAAATAAGTGCACGCTAACATCGGGTCATTAATAACAATAAAATAAAGTGATCTGGAGGGCCGGATAGAATTACCCAGAGGGCCGGATCCGGCCCCCGGGCCTTGACTTTGACACACGTACTGCAGGGATTCCACGTAACCATGTTTGTTCAGAGGAGCCTCTCCGTAAAGAACCATAATAGGTCTGCGCCGTTCTTAGTTCAGGTAATAAAGCAAATAAATCAAATGAAGCGATTAATGTCTTATAGAACGGCGGGTTCCCGCGGAGCAGCATTTTTGAGGGTGTAGTAAAATATGATGTCGAGGTCCGTACAGAATGTCCCGACAGAACCAGGTGTTTGCATCGGGTATTTTTATTATTATTTTTGTGTGAAGCTAGAAATGCTTGTGTGCGTCCTCTACTGCTTCCATCCGGTTTCTATTATTCAAACTCCATTTTTAAATCTAAATGTGGACGCACAATGTGCAAAAGTCTTGTGGCTAAATAATTTTTTCAAGACACCAAATGCATTTGGAGCATCATAAATATGTGTTGCCTGTAGCACACTTCTTCCCTGGTTGGTGTGTCTGCTCAGTGGTACAGCTGTGTACACACACACACACACACACACACACACTATTGTTTTTCAAGATTTGGGCCAAAACCGAGCCAGCGCCGCAGCCGCCTCCTGATGGCTCTAACAGGCTCCAGAGTCACAGAGTTCAGGTTAAGATGGTTCTGCAGAACTCCGTCTGTGTTTTCAGTTCAATATCCCCCAAACATTCTTATTTTTGAACGGCAGCATACCTTCTGGGAGCTGCGGACAACTTTACACGTGGAGGAAAGACTCAACACACCCTTGAAATTCTCCGTTTTATTGTTTTGGAGACCGCCCGCGCTCATCCAAAGTCAACGAGGACACAGAGTTTAGTGCGATTTCCGACCCAGGGACAAATCTGTTCCCTTTGGGAGGTTTTCCTCTGTTTACTAAATGGTGTTGTATGTGTGTGCACACAAGGTAGCTGCTGGTGGGAACTCAGGTGCCTCCTGGAGAAGGAATCGGTGGTAACGCGGTTACAGACTGTGCTTTCCCTTCTGTCTCGTCCAGAGCACCTTGAATAAATCAGATATGAGTCAGCCACGTCCTTGTTGTGTAGACATATTTCTCTCCAACAATCCAGAATTCTCAGTAAAGCCTCGGCAGGTTTGAGTGGTTTGGAAGGTCAAAGCGGCAGAAAGAAAGAGGTTTCTGAGCACAAACTCCTGGTTCAGTTTCTGTGTTTTGCATTGACTGCAGAGTTGTAGAGAGTACCTGAAAACCACACTAAAGTAAAAGTACAGATACCTTACTGTGAAAATCACTCCATCACAAGTAGTGCTGCTACAAACGATTATTTTAAGTTGACTAATCATCGATTATTTATTTCAATTAGTCAACTGATTGGGTCATGGACAAACTGGATGTAACACATACATCCTAACCATCATTAGCTTTAAAATAACTAAAAAAAACCTGAAAATTGAAATTGAAAGCTAAAAACACTGAAGCTGATAGCTGAAATCGCTGAAGCAAATAGCTAGCTAAAATATTATTTCAATGCCAAACTAGCCTAAAAACTGAAAAAAGCCTAAGTTAGCCAATACAGCTAGCATGTATCTGAAATATTAGCTAAACTCCAAAATAGCCTAAAAACAAAAAAAGCATAAATCAGCCAAAATAGCTAGCATGTAGCTGACATTTTAAACTCTAAAATAGCCTAAAAACAACAAAACAAAAAATCCTAAATTAGCCGAAATAGATAGCATGCAGCTCAAATATCAGCTAAATCCCAAAATAGTCCAAAAAGCAGGCATAGTCCCATTATAACTTTCAACTTTACTACACTCTAACTCCAAATAATATAAAGTAACGAGTAATCGACTATTAAATTAGTCGTCAACTATTTTAATAGTCGATTAATCGTCGACTAATCGTGGAAGCTCTAATTACAAGTTACAAGTCACTATTTCCAGTAATACTTGAGTAAAAGTATTAAAGTATCCAATTTTAAAAGAACTTTACTGAATGTAGGCTCAAAGAGCATCAAGAGTTGTGAAAAACAAAGTGTTTTGTTTAGCATTTTTTTGGAAATTAAATTTACTACCTCGATGTTTCACAATTTCAGAACAAAATAGAAAACAAACAGAACAAGAAGTCATTCTCAGTCTCACTCAAATGTTCAAACAATTACAAAAAAAGGGGAAAAAAAGTAAAATTCAAAGCCAAATTTGATACAATTCACCTCTAAGTTTAGAGAAACTGTACAGCTGGAGAACTCCGTTATTTTTGGTTGCACAGCTAATGTTGGGTTGTGGTTATAAAGGGATGTAAGCTAGTGGGATGATGGGAAATGAGAGCAGGCTTACTCTGCCCACAGCTTGGAGGTAAACCTTTCGTGAACTACTGCCGCTCTACAGAAACCTTTTTACCTTTTTGACTAAAAACAGCATAATCATAAATAAAATAAATCAAAAGAATGATTGGAGTGAGGCTTTTATTTAGTGACTTGTGTTTAAATAAATGTCAACAAGTCATAGATGTGGGTTGGAGTTCTTTGAATGTTTTTACTCCTTTAAAAGTTTTCTGAATAGCAGTGAAGTTGTTTGGTTATCAGGCGTCTCCGTGTTTTTGTTTGGTAATAGAATTCCTTTCTGTCGCCTCCTCTATTGAAAAATCGACCTTGTACTTTTGAAATTGCCGTGTCAGGCGCCGCTTATGCCACACCAGCGTGACACTGAGCATTCCTGCTTCATACCAGTCAGTCGAGTTTCCTTCATCACAGTTCCACTCTGACGGTTATAACGTTTGGTTTTTCTGACTGAAGGTGGAAGCACGCACTAACCTATGCTTATGTTCTCCATGCAGGTTGACCTGTTTGCCGTGTGCCGGTCCGTGTCCTAAACTGTGCGTCGGAAATAAGACGATTGACTCGGTGACCTCAGCCCAGGCGTTACGAGGCTGCACTGTTCTTCACGGGAACATGATCATAAAGATAAGAGGAGGAAGTGAGTTGTTTTCCTCTTCAGTCCCGCTCAGCCTCCTGTTCCAGGTCGGTTTGTCCAAATCCACTCCTCCTTTTGCAGATAACATAGCGGCCGAGCTGGAGTCCAGTCTGGGGCAGATCGAGGAGATTACCGGCTACCTGATGGTGCGCAGAGCCTACGCCTTGGTGTCGCTCTCCTTTCTGAGAAAACTGCGAACCATTAGGGGGGAGCACCTCGAGGGAGAGTAAGTTCTCTTCTCTTCCGCCAACTTTTTTCCCTTCAGATCCGGTTTTCATTTTCATCATCTTCGTCTTTTCAGTACGTATGCTTTCTACGCGCTGGACAACCAGAACCTCCGAGAATTGTGGGATTGGTCCAAGCACAACCTGACCATCGAGAGCGGCCGGACCTTCTTCCACTACAACTCGAAGCTCTGCATGTCTGAGATCAGGAAGATGGAGGAGGTAACGGGCGCCAAGGAGCGCAACCTGAAGAACGACATCGCCGTCCGGACCAACGGAGACCAAGCTTCCTGTAAGATCAAATGGTGGTGCTTTGGGTTACCGCTTCCTGATAAGTACATCGATTAAAGTTAACCCTTTAAACATTAAATCTGTAGCATATTGTAACTTTTTAGGAGTTAACACGATAATTCCTGTAGATTTTTTAAAATCTACTGGAATTATCATGTTAAAGCTTGAAAAGTTACAGTAAATCAAAGAATATAAACACTGGAGCTCAGGTTTTAAAGGGTTTTTAGGTGTGAAATTTGTTCCCAGCATTTAAACCATCTCTTGTGGGAGGGGTGAGGTGCAGACACAGCCGCACTTGGGAACCATTCTTTAGTTTAACCCTCCAATCTAGCTGAATTTTGGCCGAATCTTAATTCCTGCCATTACAGCTACATTTAGCTAGTAAGTGTCGTCAAATTTGGACATTACTACCGCTTGATGATGTCATCAACAGTCGCCGATCTTTAGCATGTAGCTACCAGCGCTCAGAAAATACATAACATCAGTTTTATAACTTTAGAAAGTCTTGCTAAAACAAAAAAAGTCATTACTTACATTTAAATTAGGGCTGGGAATTTATTTTAAAAAATTAACTTATTAATCGCAAGCTGGGGAAAATTAATCGCGATTAATCGCAGTAAACTTCTTTTTGGTGAATAATCACACAAATAAGTAAAACACAAAACTGTACATTTAGAGCATTTATTCATAATTAAGTTTGTCCACCGATTAAAAAAATAATCGCACTTTTGTCTTGCGATTAATCACTATTAATCGCAAATTTGATTACAATATGCAGCTTTTGAATAAAAAACAGACAAGAGAGAATTTTTTTCCTTTATTTTTTGTGAAAAAAGGATCTAAACCAAACAAAAAACAAGATTAAAATACTAAAAACCGGTTGAATAATTATTTATTTTGTAAGTGACCATGTTATAAGTGGGATAAAATCCGACAAAGGGTTTTAACACGCTATGGAAGCCTGAATTGGTGTAATTAATTTACGTTAAAGGATATTAACGCTTTAATTATTTTTTGATGAATGCGTTAATGTTCACAGCCTTAATTTAAATGTAAACTTTAGTGTGAAGAAATGCATTTTTCCTCTGCGGTACGGCATATTATGGATCACCCTACAGACGGAAAGATAGCAAGCTTTAAATCGCTACGTCTTTGCCTTAAAAAAAAAAAAAAAAACACTACAGCTTCAAATATTCCCCAGTTGGAGCGGTGTGGGAAGGAATTCTCATTCGGCTTCAGTCTTTGGTACGACTCTCAGCCTGGGTTTGAACCCTTGACCTTCCAATCTCAGGGCAGACACTCTACCACAACGCCACTGAATTACGAATGTCAGAAAGGAGGAAACACTAACAAAACTTCCATGAAAAACTCTCATAAAGACCCATTCTGATGGAAATTGAGCTTTTATTAAGCATATAGCATATAGCATCGAGCATATATTAAGAAAAATGTTTTTTATTTTGGCTTAAAACGTCATAATCCTCATTAAAAGACCATCAAGAACGCTTTAAAAACAGATCAAAAGATGATCGGAGTCGGACTTTAATACTGATACAGAGGTAAATCATTGTTTTGTAAATGAAAACTGTCAAATGAACTGTGTGTTTGTCTTTTAGGTGAGACGCAGCTTCTGAACTTCACCTACATCAAGACCTCGTGTAAGATGATCATGCTGAGGTGGGATGCCTTTTGGCCGTCGGACTTCAGAGACCTGCTGGGATTCATGGTTCTCTACAAAGAGGCGTAAGTACAGGGATGTCTCGCCGTTCGCCTTTTGTGGTCTTTCTGTTTTGCAGTTTTTGTTGTTTCCTTAGTGCGGTTTTGTATGTTTGTTTTTTTTTTTCTTACATCTTATTGGGTCCTCCATCCTGATTGGTTGTAGACCGTTGTGAGTTAATCTCTGAGCCGTTTCTCCTTTATTAATATTACATCAATCTTTGGACATCATTAGATCTTTGGTTTCATTCGACCGAATTGTCCGCAGGTGCTCTTAAAAAGTCTAAATTAAAGAAAAAAGACAGTCGCACCTAATATATGCTTTAAAAATTAATGATTGGTATATATGGTTGGGTATTTTTGTGAATGCGCTAACACGGCTAACGTGTAGCGTGTCGGTCAGTGTTTTTTTTTTTTTTTTGTTTTGTTTTTTTAAACGGGTTGGTGATTCGTTTAGTTACAGTGATGTTTGTTTTTGCCAAATAAGTCTGTTTTTTCACATGTTGAAAAGAACTTTGTAAGTTACAGGATTTGTGAAGATGCTAAGCTAGCTAAAACGTGCTACAAACAAGTCTTAGAGTTACTGTGACTGACGGATGGACTTGTCTAACTCTTTTTGACTCGCTCATATATGACATAAAATTGAAAATAAACCATTTTACCTCCTTACAATTCAGAGAACTCTATAGTTTTGAAAATATGGTATAATACGGGTCTTATTTCACTATGAAGCTTTGAGTTTAAACAAGAGCGAAAAGCGTTTTTAGGAATATTTAGTGAGGGTTTTGCAGATTTAGTCTGTCGCTGGTTAGTTTTTGAACACAACTCCTGGAATAAATGAGGGACTGCTTATTGACTAAAGCAAAAATGCTAATAGATTAGTTATTAAAATTTTGTCATTTCTGCTTAGATTTTTAATATATCAAATAACTAAGCAAGAAAAGTTTAATTTATGGTCAGAAATTTTGTAGAAATGTTCCTTAAATTTGTGTTTTAATTTATAATTACTCAAATAAAAGACTCCAAATGCAGTTTTATCTTGTTAAATTACACTAAAGTGGTTAAAGTTTTGAACAAATGCAGTTTAAAATGATTTTAAATGATTTAGAGTTATGTGTTTTGTGCCTCCCTTCTTAGAGAATGACAATAAAAAGCTCATTATATTTTAAATTTCTTGAGTTTTTTTTTTCTTTCAATAGATTCTCATAAAAAGATGTTTATATCTGAGCGTAAAAGTTGAAAAAATTTATGGTGACACACCAAAGTCTTAATGATAAAAAGTATCATTTTTGACTGTCTGACCTTTTTTGACACAAGGAGAGTTTTATTTTGAAAGAAACTAGTGTGTAAGGCTGTCAAAAGTCAAAGAAGTGACAACTTTACAGACACTGTTGTAATTGAAATACTGTAATGTTTGAGTTTGTTACAGACCAGAAACAACAAGAGTCACAGAGTCCCACTTTATCCTTAAAAAATGCACAATATTTATTCCTTTTTGTCACTTAAACATTGATATTACAATGACATGCTCAGAGGAAACAAACCCTAACTGGGTTAAAACGCTCGCCAGAATTAACTGGACCGTTCCGGACCACTCAGTGGAAACCAGGTTTAGTGTTGTTAGCTTAAACTTTATTAGCAACATCCGGTTGCTCTCCGCTCAGTTTCCCTCCACACATTTCTGATTTTCTTCCTCCATCTCCTCCAGGCCGTACAAGAACGTGACGGAGTTTGACGGACAGGACGCCTGCGGTTCAAACAGCTGGATGATCGCAGACGTCGACCCCCCACCTCGCCCCACCACCGGCAAAGAACCGGAGCAACCGCGGCACCTGATCGGGCCGCTAAAACCCTGGACGCAGTACGCCATCATGGTCAAGACCCAGCTCTCTGCGTCCGACGAGCATCAGGTCCACGGAGCCAAAAGCGAGATCATTTACGTCCGGACCAACTCCTCCAGTGAGTGAAACGGGGCGTCTTCCTCTGGGGGTTACAGTTTTGAGCAGTCCCGTGAACACCGGTTTGTTTGGTGTTTCTGGTTGAAACAGCAGCTTGTTGTTAGGAATAACAGCTGTGCTGCTCGCTCCTCCGTCATGAATCATTTCAGCCGATGTTTCTCCAAAGTTCAGCATCGCTGTTCTGCAGCTTTTTTGGAAGAATTCTATCTCGATTCTTAAACTAAATTTAAAAAAAAATCCTTTTTACATGGATTTTTTTTCTTTTTAAACTAGAAGGAAGTGGAAACTTTTGTTTACGCTGGTGATGATGTAACTGGGGTTCAAAGGGCGACTTTTATGAGGAAAACTTATCAGGTGGCTCGAACTCAAAGGAATTAAGGAACAATTTTTTCCATTTGGTTTCACAAATAAAGTTAGTTTGAAGATTTTATTGGTAAAAGTAATTCATAAGTAGGTTTAAAACAAGAGTGAGAAACTCAAGTCTGCTTTAAAAAACAAGAAAAAGTGTATAAAAATAAGGTAAACAGACGACAGAACATTTGGCTGGTCAAGGCTTTTCAAAATAAAATATCTCATAGGAATCACAAATATCTTAAAATTAGTATATATTTACTAAAATCAAGCTCATTGTGACTAATATGAATATCATTTCTAAGATTATTTCTCAAAATGTTCAAACTTATTCTTTATTTAAGATTTTCTAGTAAAGTTATCTTAAAATTATGCTAACCACTAGGGATCTGTTTCTTAAAACTAGATATAGTCAACGACTAATTTAATAGTCGATTAGTCGTTACTTTATATTATATGGAGTCAGAGTGTAGTAAAGTTGAAAGTTTTACTGATATTATGCTAGCTTTTTGGACTATTTTTGGCATTTATTAAGGTTTTAACTCTAAAGTTTCAGCTACATGCAAGTTTTCTAGGCTAATTTGATATTTAAATATTATTTTAGCTTGCTGAAAGGATCAGCATTTTCAGCTATCAGCTTCAGTGTTTTTAGCTATCAGCTTCAGCGTTTTTAGCCATCAGCTTCAGCGTTTTCAGCTATCAGCTTCAACATTTTCAGCTATCAGCTTTAGTATTTTTAGCTATCAGCTTCAGCATTTTTAGCTATCAGCTTCAGCATTTTCAGCTATCTGCTTCAGCATTTTCAGCTATCAGCTTCAGCATTTTTAGCTATCAGCTTCAGCATTTTTAGCTATCAGCTTACAGCATTTTTCAGCTATCTGCCTCAGCGTTTTCAGCTATCAGCCTCAGCGTTTTCTGCTATCAGCTTCAGCGTTTTCAGCTATCAGCTTCAGCGTTTTCAGCTATCAGCTTCAGCGTTTTTAGCTATCAGCTTTAGCATTTTCAGCTATCAGCATTACCATCATCAGCGGCCAAATTCAGCTTACAGCATTTACACTAGCCATTATCACAGGTAATGCTATATATCTAGTTTGTAGTTTGTTTAAAGCTAATAATGCTTAAGATGTGTTCTTTACATCCACTTTATGCATGACCTGATTAATCGACTAATCGAAAAAAATAATCGATGATTAGTTGACTATTAAAATAATAATTTGTGGCAGCAATACTTGAAACCAGTCAAATATACTAAAAACAAAAGTACTTTTCTATTTGAAAATAATAATAAACTGTTGTTAGCACTATTATTTTCTTACTTTGCATGATAATTTACTTAAAATTCTTGGATAAGGCAAAACTCCTGCATTGATCTCCAATACAAATGTCTCAGTCTTGAATGAAGATGATGTTTCTCCTGTAACTATTGAGGTTCTAGCTTTAAGTGTTTTTACTCAAAATAGTTAATAAAATCTTAGTATAAGCCTTAATATCTTATTGAGATAATTAAGTACCAAAACTCTTGAAATAAAGGCAATTATCTGCCATCAAATTTACTAAGTGAGAAGATTAATCTTACCATTAAAAAATAAGCATATTTATACTTGTTTTAAGATGGTTCATCTCACTTAGATTTCACTTTTTGCTGTGTAAAGACTACAGAAAATAAAGAAACTGCATCCCAAAAGGTCAAAATGACGACTTTTTGTAGTATATTGATGTAGTTTGATAAAATCATTCAATGTTTATTTTTCTTCTTCTGTCTATGCAGCTTAGTTATCTTTATCCTCCTAAAGGAGTGTTTTCCTCCTTGTAGCACTGAAGTATTTTCGTCTGCGTCCCTTTCAGAACCTTCAGTCCCTCTGGACCCCGTGTCCTCGTCAAACTCATCCTCCGAGATCATCCTGAAGTGGAAACCTCCCACCAGCCCAAACGGCAACATCACGCACTACAAGGTCATCTATCGGAGGCAGCTGGAGGACAGCGACCTCTTCAAGTTCGACTACTGCCTCCAAGGTGAGCGTCTGCCACGCCGACCTGCAAACCCGCCGCTCCCGCCGTTTACATTTCCTTCTCTGTCCCTCGCAGCCACAAAGCTGCCGTCTCGCATGCCGACGTACAAGGACATCCAGGACGAGCAGAAGTGGAACCACACGGACGAGCCCGCCACGGGGGGGAAGTGCTGCGAGTGCCCCAAGACGGACAGCCAGCTGAAGAAGGAGCAGGAAGAGATCGAGTTCCGCAAGACCTTCGAGAACTACCTCCACAACGAAGTCTTCGAGAGCAGGTGCACGTTCGAGTCGAGGACGGGCGGTTCTGGTGTCAGCAGCAGTAGCGGTTTAGAGTTTCTTATCAAAGGCTTTAAAGTCCACATCTGATTTAAAAAAAAAAATCATGTTTTTTGAGTTTTTAACATTATGAAAAAGAACAAATCATTCAGCCACTGACAGGAAAAGACGCTCAACAGCTTATAAATGTGAAGGATGGATAATATTTGTAGTAAAATGTGGGCCATGGTTCCCTCTAGTGGACGCTCTTTGAGTTTCCTGAGATGACCAACACCAAACCTGTTTTCTTTATTTGTTAATCCACACATGTTTACGCTGCTTTCTCTGCCGATCCTGCAGACCGTCTCGCCGCCGCCGTTCAGTGGGGGTTGCGAACGCCACGTACCCTCCTCTGTTTCTGTCCACCATGTCCAGCATTGAGGCCAACGCCACCACTGTGTTCCCCGACGATGAAGACAGCTCTAAGGTTCCACCGTTTTCCTTAGCTTCCAAAATTAAATGTTGAAATTCAAGTCATTCAAGCTTTATTTAAACCCAAATATGACCAAATTCATTGAATGTATCAGGGGACTCATTTCTGTTGTTTTTTGTCGTCCAGGTGGAGCTAAAAGTTTTCTCAAAGGAATCGACCGTCATCGGTAACCTGCATTACTTCACAAGCTACAAGATCGAGATCATAGCGTGCAATCATCCCACAGACCCTGAAGCCTGCAGTCTGGCCACGTTTCTCAGTGAAAGAACCATGCCGGAGGGTGAGGGCTTTTACTCATTCACACAAAGTATTTAATAGAAGTTTGTCATTTCCCTCTCATAGGATTTGATGCTCATCTCCATTCATAATCTATGAATTGATGCCTCAAAGAGGAAAATTGTGTTTTTCGTGTTTTAACATGTCTTTGTGGGATTTTTCTGATGATGGACGACATATATGATGTGAATTGAGCTCAAAATTACGTTTCTGAGCATTAAAGATCCTATTTAATGCAAGAAAAACTGATCATACTTACCAAAAAATGTGGATTCTTCCTGATTGGTTTTATAAATTTTTACCAACATAATCTTGTTTGTATCTGAGGTATTCAACCGATATTACTGCCACTCGATCAATTTTTTTATACGTTTTTGTATCATTTACATCCCTAGAATTTTCACAAACTTTGTATCAAAATTTCAGTTTGTTTTTAAGCCAAATGAATGGAAAATAAGAATATATTTTTTAGTAAAAAGTGTTTTAAGTTAGGAGTGAAACACAGATTTAATCAAATTCATTTTAAAAGCTAAAAAGTTCCAGGTTTTACTCTGCATTTGACACGTCTTCTCAGGGAGCGGTGAACTATAGACACAAGAACCATATAGCCTCCAATCTAACCCCTTAATTCTGAGCAGGGAAGCATCAGGTCCCATTTTTAAAGTTTTTGTTTTGATTCAACCTGGATTTGAACTCACGACCTTCCAGTCTCAGGGTGGACACTCTACCACTAGCCCACTGAGCTGATGATAAAAGTTTAAAATTAGATTTCTTATGACAACACTTTGACCATAAATTACCATAAATCAAATTCACCAGTTTTTTAATGAATGGGATGTTTTTCTTCTTTTGTTGTGACTTGATTGAAACGTTGCTTTTATTTGTCTGTTTTAGCCCCGTACAGACTTTTTGCGAAGTTCCTTCTCAACAAGCCCTTTTTCTTCTCTTTGCTTGGTACCAACAGAAAAAGCAGACAACATTCCGGGCCAAGTGACCCATGAGATCGTGATGACCGAGCCTCCCTATGTGTTAATTAAGTGGAACGCTCCTCCCGCGCCCAACGGACTCATCATTTTATACGAGGTGTTCTACAGGAGGGTGGAGGAGAAGGAGGTCAGTACAAACCCACACCTGTAGGTCGAGTTCCACTGCATTTCCTAGCGTGAAATGTCGGCGTGCTTCACTGTTGTTGCTGAAAACGTGCAGATTCTGTGCTCGTTGTTATTCATGGCTGCGCAGCCTGACCTTAGGAGCTGGTGGCAGCTCCGTTACCATGGTGACAAATGCAGGAAAGGGGGAACACAACTGCAGGGATGAGCTGCACTAGCAGGCCGGGGTCTACACACGCCCTCCAGTGCAAACGAACTGATCCTAGAGCACTCTGACATTTCTGACAAGTTCCTGAAGCAAACCTGTTCAAGTTTTTCTCGTCATTTTTGGCAAAAATGGTAATAAATATAAAATTCTTTATTGTAGTTTACCCTTTTTTAATTTTGTGTATAGTTTCTATATAAACATTTTTAATAAGTAATACATATGGAGTTTTGTACTGCTTTTCTACTTTTTTTTCGTGATAATGAGAATCACTATCTCATTATCAGATAACAAGAGATACTGAGAAAATGAAGAATTTGCTGTAGTGTCTCTTTCCTTTTCCCCACACTAAGACCAGAGCTCAGTGAACACACCAGCAGAAAGCTAAATTAATTTTCTCATGATAATGAGAATCACTATGTCGTTATCAGTTAATGAGAGGTATCAAAAAAATTAAGAATATACTGTAGTTTCCCTTTTTACCCACACTTAGACTCCAAGACCGGAGCTCAGTGAACACACCAGGCATAAAACTAAATTCATTTTCACGTGATAATGAGAATTACTATCTCATTATCAGATAACAAGAGATAGTGAGAAAATGAAGAATATACTGTAGTGTCCCTCTTTCCTTTTCCCACACTGATACCAGAGCTCAGTGAACACACCAGGCAGAAAATGAAATTAATTTTCTTGTGATAATGAGAATCACTATCTCGTTATCAGTTAATGAGAGAGATAATGAAAAAATTAAGAATATATTGTAGTGTCCCTCTTTCCCTTTTTCAAACACTGAGACACAGAGCTCAGTAAAAACACAAGGCAGAAAATTAAATTAATTTCTTGTGATAATGAGAAAGTGGATCTCATTATCGTGGGGGAAAAAAGGTAGAATAGGCCGTTTTTGGCTTTCGTAGTTTTGCGGAGTTTAGATTAAATGTTTTTAATTGTTTTTGAAATATTTCACTAAGTTAGACTAATGGCTAATTTAATTGAGTTTTTTTAACATAAAAGTGCAGGAAAACTCTTTGAATATTTCATTTTCCTTACATTGTTGCTCCTATCAGCAATACAAATGTAAATATTTCCAAACCTGAATATCTCCTAACCACTGCACACTACTGAATGAACTCCTTTTGGTATCTACAGAGGCCATTGGGGCTTTTCAATACTAAATGTGAGGGGGCGGGGCTCTGGGAATTGTAGTTTTTGGTGGATTTGAGCAGAAATAGATTGGACTGCATTGTTTTCTCTGGCACTCAGGAGGAAATTATTAATATTTTTTATAAACTTTTATTTTTTATCTAGAAATGAACTTCCCCTCAGCTGGACATCGTTTTTATTCTTCATTTTTTCTCCTCTTTCTGTGCAGGAACAAACCCTTTGTGTGTCCCGGCCCGCTTACCTGAAAACCAACGGCACCAAACTCCCCCTCGTGCAGCCCGGAAACTACAGCGTGAGGGTCCGCGCCACGTCCCTGGCTGGAAACGGCTCTTTCACCGAAACTATTTACTTCTTCATGCCGCATTGTAAGACATCAGCTCCAAACTGAACCATTTCTTTAGCTTTACTTAGAATTGGTCATTTTGATACAGATTTGATGTTGAAGATGTATATTTTTTCACTTTTTCACAGCCAATCCTGGGTTGGTTTGGATAGTGAGCGGTCCGGTCATCTGCTTCATCCTGCTGCTGTTTGTGGGGGCCGGCGTCTTCGTGGTCATCAAGAAGAGGTGAGGTGTTTCTACCTCAGAAAAGGATAAATGTAAAAACACAACCCGACAGTTTAAGACACTTTGGGATTTTTTTCTCTCTCTTCCAGGCAAACAGAAGGACCTCTAGGAGACCTCATCACTTCACCAAACCCAGAGTACTTCAGTGCAAACGACAGTAAGAGATCACTTATCTGTTACTGGGAGATGTTTTAGAAGGAAAGTTTTCTTATAAATGGATCAAATTTACCTCCAATAGATGACAATAACTGCATTTTCAGGCGCTAAAGTTTGTATAATCTGCAAAACTTAACATTCCTTATTATAATTTCCTTTTTTTTAATTATTTTTCTTGTGTATCTGAGGAGTGCATCCATTATTATGCATGTATAAACACCGAACTTGTCAAAGTTAACTCCATGTACAGACACGTCCTGATAAATGGCCGTCTGTGTGTCTTGTCCAGTGTACGTTCCTGACGAGTGGGAGGTTCCCCGGGAAAAGATCACGCTGCTCCGAGAGCTGGGTCAGGGCTCCTTCGGGATGGTGTACGAGGGAATCGCCAAAGACATCGTCAAAGGAGATCTGGAGACCCACGTGGCCGTCAAGACGGTCAACGAGTCGGCCAGCCTGCGGGAGCGGATCGAGTTCCTCAACGAGGCGTCCGTCATGAAGGCCTTCAGCTGTCACCACGTGGTAAGCCGCCCGTCACAAACCCGCACGGCTCCATGTCATAGTACTAGCAACTAGAGCGTCACTTTTAACGCGTTAACACAAATGTGTTTTAATGCCATTGATGACATCACAATGGGAGGAACCAACTAAAACTCAATGAGGCCAAAATCTGTTATTTGGTTTAAAAAAAAAAAAAAAGTGTAAAGTGTGATTTTAGCCAAATTTAACATTTTTCACAATATGGAAACGAAAACTGTGAACAGTTATAAAGTCCTCACACCAGGAAATAGTTTAAAAGCGTTTTACATTGAATGGGCTTCAACTGTTGCAGTCTGGAAGGTTTTCAGTGACTTGATGGCTTCATATGAACTTAGTTTTTTTTATTTTCCTGCAGGTCCGACTCCTGGGGGTGGTGTCTAAAGGTCAGCCCACCCTGGTGGTGATGGAGCTGATGACTCATGGGGACTTGAAGAGCTACCTGCGCAGTCTGAGGCCGGACTCTGAGGTGTGTTTGAGCAGATTCTCTAATCCAGGGGAGTCAAACTCAATCGCACAAGGAGCCAAAATCCTAAAAACACACTTTAGGTCGCAGACCGAACAGGATAAACATTTATTCAACACTCTAAAACTACATATTTAAAACTTAAAAACTGTAACTTTTTAACATAATTATTAATATACAGCATTACCTGTGATAATGCTAGTGTGAATGCTGTAAGCTGAATTTGGCTGCTGAAGATGCTAGTGCTGATAGATGAAGATGCTGAAATTATCAGTTAAAAACGCTGAAGCTGATAGCTAAAAATGCTGAAGCTGAAAGATAAAAACGCTGATAGCTAAAAATGCGGAAGCTAATAGCTAAAACCGCTGAAGCTGGAAGCTAAAAAACTTGATGCTGATAGCTGAAAACGCTGAAGCTGATAACTGAAAACGTTAAAGCTAATAGCTAAAAATGCTGAAACTGAAAGTTAAAAATGCTGAAGGTGATAGCTGAAAATACTCAAGCTAATAGCTAAAAATGCTGGTAGCTAAAAATGCTGAAGCTAATAGCTAAAAACGCTGAAGCTGGAAGGTAAAAAACCTGATTCTGCTAGCTGAAAACGCTGAAGCTGATAACTGAAAACGCTAACGCTGATAGCTAAAAATGCTGAAACTGATAGTTATAATTGCTGAAGCTGATAGCTGAAAGCACTTAAACTAATGGCTAAAAATGCTGATAGCTGAAAATGCTGAAGCTGATAACTGAAAACGCTAAAGCTAATAGCTAAAAATGCTGAAACTGAAAGTTAAAAATGCTGAAGGTGATAGCTGAAAATTCTCAAGCCAATAGCTAAAAATGCTGATAGCTGAAAATGCTGAAGCTAATAGCTAAAAACACTAAAGCTGGAAGTTAAAAAACCTGATTCTGCTACCTGAAAACGCTGAAGCTGATAACAGAAAACGCTAAAGCTGATAGCTAAAAATGCTGAAACTGATAGTTAAAAATACTGAAGCTGAGAACCAGCTAAAATATTAGCTAAATGCCAAATTAACTTAAAAGACAAAAAAAAATTAGGTTTGCCAAAACAGTTTGAATGTCGCTAAAAAACACAGCTAAACTTCAAAATAGCCTAAAACACTGAAAAAAGCCTAAATTAGCCAAAACAGCTAGCATTTAGCTGAAATATTAGCTATACTTTAAATTGAGCAAAGAATCCATAGTAAATATCAAAATATTCCAAAAAACTAGAATAATGCTAATTTTTCAAGATTTGAAACCATAACTTTTTAAAATAAATATGAATAATAAAAATCAGGAATATTTTTCCAGAATAAATTAATTCAAACCTCCAATAACTTTCAATATTTTACTCTTCATAAAAATATATTTTGTCAAAATTATACAAGTTAAGAATAAGTGCAAGATAACATCAGGACAATTAAAACAAAATAAGATGATCTGGAGGGCCGGTCCCAGCCCCTTTGTAATCTGTAATCCCAACCCTTTACGATGGAATAACTGAATGAACGGATTGCAGGATTGTGAGACTAAAAACTTTGACGCCTCCCTGTGATTCGTAGAACAACCCGTCGGGCGCTCCGCCACCTTCCCTGAAAGACATGCTCCAGATGGCAGCAGAGATTGCGGACGGCATGGCGTACCTCAACGCCAAGAAGTTCGTCCACAGAGATTTGGCAGCCAGGAACTGCATGGTGGCAGAGGACTTCACCGTCAAGATCGGCGGTACGGCGTCTTTGGTTCACTCTTTGGGGAGCGTGTTTCTCACAGACTAAATGATCTGCTCTTTGGTGTGTTTCAGACTTCGGCATGACGCGAGACATTTACGAGACGGACTACTACCGTAAAGGAGGGAAGGGTCTACTTCCTGTCAGGTGGATGGCCCCGGAGTCCCTGAAGGACGGCGTCTTCACCGCTCACTCCGACTGCTGGTACGGATCTTTGTAGCGTTGATCGGGAGGCTAGGCGCTCCCTTTATTTGTCTAATTTCAGAATCCAGTGACAATTTAAATCTATTATTTCTATCAATAAAAGTTGGAATTTGAAACAGAAAAGCAGCTTTTTTTGCTTAAAAAATGACAAAAACGTGTTTAACAGAAAATGGATTTGTTGATATTATTGAATCTTCCAAATGCATATCAGTTTAAAGTCCTCATTTGATTCTTCTACGCCCTGTTCTTTCCCGTTTGTCTGCAGGTCCTTCGGCGTTGTGATGTGGGAGATCAGCACTCTTGCCGAGCAGCCTTATCAGGGCCTCTCCAACGAGCAGGTCCTGAAGTTCGTCATGGATGGAGGATTCCTGGACCGGCCAGATAATTGTCCAGAGAGGATGTAAGGATTCACATGAAGCGACTTCTCTGTCTGACAGATTGTTTTCTTCTTGGCAAAGTGGAAAATGTGGTGAATTTTAGAAAACTTTTGTTCAAACAATCTTCCCGAAATCTCACACACAGGCCACCAGGTTAAGTCTACAACCGCAATCAAAGTTTTTATGACATTTAACCTCGAGAAAAGAACGCCGTCTTTTTTTTGGAGATTACCTGTAGTACCAGTACTAGGGATTTTGATCCTAACTCCTGGAGCATCATGGGAGCTCTGTTGGAATTTGAAGTTGTAGACTGAACGGCGTCCACATGGCAAGCTCAATAAAGATGCGTTCTCCTGTTGCTCGCACATTTTTCTCTAGAGTATCATGAATATGTAATACATTAGTGGTTGGATCCCAAGACTGTACAGACAATATTTCACTTTTTTTAGAGTATGACTTATGACTTAAACTCTGTCTGAATTTTAATGTTTTTATTGTAATAAAATGGTAAACAGGAAGAAGCTAGTACTGATAGCTAAAGATGCTGAAATTCATAGCTAAGCTGATTGCTGAAAATGCTGAAGCTGAAAGCTGAAAACGCTGATGTTGATAGCTGAAAACGCTGAAGTTATAAGTTGAACACGCTGAAGCTGGTAGCTGAAAATACTGAAATTGATAGCTAAAAACTTTAAAGCTGATTGCTGAAATAGCTGAAGTTGATAGCTGAAAACGCTGAAGCTGATAGCTGAAAACACTGACATTGATAGCTGGAAACGTTGAAGCTGGTAGCTGAAAATGCTGAAATTGATAACTAAAAAACGTTAAAGCTGATTGCTGAAATCGCTGAAGCTAATAGCTAAAAACTTTAAAGCTAATTTCTGAAATAGCTGAAGCTAATAGCTAAAAATGTTGAAGCTGATAGCTGAAAACACCGAAATTGATAGCTGAAAACGTTGAAATTGATAGCTGAAAACGCTGAAGCTGATAGCTGAAAACACTGAAGTTGATAGCTGAAAACGCTGAAATTGATAGCTGAAAATGCTGAAATTGATAGCTGAAACCGCTGACGTTGATAGCTGGAAACGTTGAAGCTGGTAGCTGGAAATGCTGAAATTGATGGCTAAAAAACGTTAAAGCTGATAGCTGAAAACGCTGAAGCTGATAGCTGAAAACTTTAAAGCTGATTTCTGAAATAGCTGAAGCTAATAGCTAAAAATGTTGAAGCTGATAGCTGAAAACACTGAAATTGTTAGCTGAAAACGCTGAAGCTGATAGCTGGAAACACTGAAGCTGATAGCTGAAAACGCTGAAATTGATAGCTGAAAATGCTGACATTGATAGCTAAAAACTTTAAAGCTGATTGCTGAAATCGCTGAAGCTAATAGCTAAAAACCTGTAAGCTGATAGCCAGCTAAAATATTAGCTTAATACCAAATTAGCCTTGAAAAAAATGGGTTAGCCAAAACAGCTAGCATGTAACTGAAAAAAATTCAAAAACTTCAAAATAGCCTAGCAAACTGAAAAAAACCTTAAATAGCCAAAGCATCTTGCATGTAGCTGAAATGTTAGCTAAAATCCAAAATAGCCTAAAAAAATCTTAGTAAATGTCAAAATAGTCCAAAAATCTATCAGAATGACAATTTTTAAAACTTTTAAACTGTAACTTATTAACATAATTATGAATAATAAAAATGCAGGAATATTATTACAGAATAAATCAACTTAAACTTTAAATCATTTTCAATATTTTACTCTCCATAAAAATATATTTGGTCAAAATTATACAAGTTATAAACTAAGCGCAAGATAACATCAGGCCATTAGTAATAATGAACTGATCTGGAGGGCCGGATCCGGCCCCCGGGCCTTGACTTAGATACGTGCATTAATCCCACAGAAGACTGCCTCTGTTTGATTTAATTTACAGAATATGAGTCCAACTTTAAAAATAAAAACCGTGTTTGTTCCTCATATTTTGAGGTGTTGTTTCAACGATCCTCTTGTGCGTCCGCAGGCACAGCCTCATGCAGATGTGCTGGCAGTACAACCCCAAGATGCGGCCGACGTTCCTGGAGATCATCGACATGCTGCGGGACGACCTGCACCCCACCTTCCACGAGGTGTCCTTCTTCCACAGCGAGGACAACAAAGTCCCGGAGACGGAGGAGTTCGACCTGGACCTGGACAACATGGAGAGCATCCCTCTGGACCCGTCGTCGTACTCCCAGAGGGAGGAGAGCCTGAGCAGAGACAGCGTCCCCTCGGTGGGGCTGAGGGGGAACTACGAGGAGCACGTCCCCTACACACACATGAACGGTGGCAAGAAAAACGGGAGAATACTGTCGCTACCCCGATCCAGCCCTTCCTAACATTAGCTGTCGGCCGAAAGACTCTTCTCTTCCTGTGTCGTTTTGGAATGATTTTCTTGGAGGAACCCTTCAGGAAAAAACACAAACGTATCTCAGGACTTGTTCTTTTTTTTCTTCTTCCTTGTGTGTCCCGAATGGACGGGCAAGGGGTGCAAATACTTTTTTTTATTCTAATAAGCTTGCTCCCTGACACATCAGACGTCAAAACGAGAATCTTTCACTATCGTCATGTTTCCATGACTCCTGAAACACTGAGGGGTTGTTTGTGTGTGTGTGT
>NC_050515.1:7344554-7348250 GCF_002922805.2 Oryzias melastigma
AGAAGGCTGCTCAAGAAAACTCCAGGACTCTCCTTTCCTGCCAACTCTGCATTTCCACATTTTTTCTGGACGATCTTTTTACTCAGATTGTGGCCTTTTTTCTGCGTGGCCTCTAAACGAAGAGAAGTGTCTGTTTCCGCTCATCCTTTTGTATTCTTACTTCAATCGGTGATTCGCTAAGGCTCAGAACAAAGAGGCTTGTTTTGTTTTTGGCTAGAAGAGAGAAAACAATTCCAAACTACACACAGATTCATTAGGTGTTTAAATCGTTTTAATTTATTGTTTATTTTTGTGTCCTCACGATGACTATGTGGCTGAAGGATATTTAAGAGTTGGACAAAAGCGTTCCTCAGACTGACCAATAGCTGCTGCTTTGATTATATATACATATAAGCATATATATGTATATATATGTTTCAACCAATATTCTAAATATAATATACTGTATGTTCTTTTTTTTTTGTAAATAGTGCGTATTTTTTTCATCACGAGCTTTGCTAATTTTTATTTTTTAGGTTTTTCTGTGGTTTTCTTTAATTTTTTGCTCCACAAATCCTCCGTTAATGGCTTCTTAGATTCAAATTCCAACCAATTAAAAAAAAAACAACATTTTTTTTTTTTAAATAATGTCTTAAAACGGTCGATATTAAAGGACAAATCCACCACTCCTACACAGATTGAAGACAGTTTTCCGGTTGTCTCTAACAAACGTCTTCATATCGCTCGCCGTATTTGCCGGGGGCTGAACTCCAACCACCCTGGTGGAAACTTCCACCATTCAGGGTTTATAGGGAGGAAAGTTCCAGCTGGACTTCCAGCCGGTTAATGAGAGACGTTCGGCGATTTGTTGTTCGCCGGATTGTTGTTTTACTCTGTGATCAGGCTCAGTAAAAATCACAATTCTGTTCATGATTTTCAGCTGGAATCATAAATACCTGTTGAGCTAAAGGGTTAGCATGTCTTTGGTCCTCGTAGCTTCATGAAACGCCGTCTTGCGTCAGCAGGAAGGGGATTTCTGAGGGCGTGTCGTCTGCAGTGCCTTCCTCAGCCAGAGCCACTTCCAGGCTGCCGTACCGCACGCCGCCTCTGCGTTTGTCCCCCAGAAACATCCCAGATTTAATGTAGATTTCAGGAGGGCTTCTGTATTTGTAAATAATTGTAAAAGAGGAAAACCTAAACCTCACGTCCTTCAGTTTTACCGTCATCGTCCGGTCTGCTGCTTCACGGTGGTGCTCACATCCATATGCAATTCAGGCGGCGTCCGTATCTACGCGCCGCCCGCTATTTATTATTGAATCGGATTACTGTTGTGGCTTCCTGGTTGACGGGGGGGGTAGCTCCGCCCTCGTCCCGGTGGAGGAACCATTAAGCAGCAGCAGCTTTAGTTCTGGTTAATCATTCTTCTCCTCTTCGTGTCTGACCGGAGTCTACCTCAGTGCTTTGGGAAAAACAGAAAAGAATCCACTACTCACTCACCCAAACGGTCTTTCTGGTGTTTTCGGGGAATCTCTCACACATATGTGAATATTGTTGGGTTTGCAACAACTTTAGATTTTGGCCTTTTTTTGTTTCTTGCACATGTAGGTTTTGTAGCTGGTTTCTGAGGCGGGTGTTGAAGTCTACTACCTTATATTTCAGTTGTAGCACCTTTTTTTAACGTCGGACTATCAGGCACTGAATCTGCTGTTTTTGTGTTTCCTCTGTGTGGCGTACCTCCGCAGCGATCACCTGTATGCATCCAAAGCTAACTCTGTGCAGCGGTTTATCACGCCCGCAGCAGAAGGCCTGCGTCTATCAGTCTGTCGGTTCAAATCCCGCGTCGTCGTCTGTGTGTGTATATATTTTTTCTACTGTGAATATTGAGAGATGACTTTTAATTTTTGCTGTTGTTGTCAACGCCATGGATCGAGCCTTTCGCGGCTCACTGGGACACACGAGCTCGACCCCCCCGCATGCGTAAATGGAGACTGGGACAATCCTGTGTGCCATAAGAACTGACATCAAATCAAGATTGTACGTTTTCGTCTCAGGGAGGCGGCCGGATGCTTTGAGGATGAAGAGGACGAGGAAGAAGCTACCTGCCCACCTTTTTTGTCTTCTCTGACTGAAAGTTCTCAGCTCCCTTTTTTTGCAAAAAGAATCTGGATAATCAGGAGTCCTCCTCTGATGCGGTTCTGACTGCCCCCTAGTGGCTGGATGGGAGCGTCGCAGGTCAGCGGCGGCAAAGCAATGACCCACAGTGCCTTGCTCGGACTCCAGGCGCCGCCTGACCCCTCCAGTCCCGAACTGCCTCCCGACTGGCATGTCTCCACCAATCAAAGAAGAGGACCCCCCCCATTAAAAAGTGATGTTTTTATGTAAAGAGACTGAAACCAAAAACTGTTCAACTCATGTCTGTACTCTGCTGAGCTCTCGTTTGCTTTGTGCATGGAACATGAAATATCTATCTTAGCTTGATGATTTGATGCTTTCTGTCCGTTCTCATCAGCGACTCCCCAAAGCACATAAAATGATAATAAAGACAGACCAAGCGGCGAACGGCGGCATTTCACGGTTTGGAATGCATTCACGAACTGATGCTGTAAATAGCAGTCGGCCCTGAAACGGTAAAAGCACTTGATTTTAGGGACGTTCCGCCTCTTTGGTTGAACGGAGCATGCTCAGAACGCAGCAGGGTGAGAACAAAGCATTTTATGTATTATTGTGTTTTAAAGAAAAAAGTATTACCATTTAGAGATGTTGATTTCTTTTTTTTTTTTTAAGCCTAATAGGGAGGACAAATACAATTACTTTTTCTGACTGTAAAGTTTTACTACTCTTGTACATTATGAATTTAATGTTGTTATCAACGTGTATATAACTTTTTTCTAAATCTTAAGATTGGATATTTTTCTTTCCTTCCTTCCATCGTGACACAGCCCACCACACAGCAGCACAACTCCAGTCTGAGCTGTTACGAAGCTCCTGAAACCTTTATCATGTCAGATGCTAATTCTTTAGTTTTCTTTTTCATTAAAAAATTGGAAGAGACCACTACACTTTTTATTTTTTGAGGAAAAAAAAATTAAATTTGGAGCTTTGATGGTAAATTTAGAGCTCCAAGAAGTATTATATATCAAAAGAGGTTTAAATATGCATTTATAGCATAAGAAAAATGTTCTATATTAGCGTTTTTACTCCTCTGGATCTAAATTCGGTGCTGAATACTGACATCTAGTGGTGAAGTTGTTAATTACAGCCAACCAGGCCCTTTTTTCCCTCATTAACACAAACATTTGTGTCGTTTAAATCACTTCAAATATAATTATTCCCCTTAATTAGGCTCCCAATTGGACAGAACCATTCCTAATCCTTAATTTAGACCTTTTTCTTGTCCTTTACATATCATATTTTTTAGCCTTTCGGTGGTCTGTTCCAGTTTTTTAACCCAACTTTTCCTCGTCTCTTGCTTCCTGTGCCATTTCTTTGTTTAAAAGATTAGTCCATCTGAGCTTTCTTCGTCCATCCTCCTCCTCCTCGGTGCACATACGTGGTCCCCCGAGTGCTGTGTGTAGTCCTGCAGGATACCTCTTCATCGTTTGTACTTTTATTGCCAATGAATATGCTGTTGTGTTCATTTTTTAGGATGTGTAAACATTACAGATGTACGCAGACTGCAGGTGTAACTGTGTGTTTGTTCTGTCCAAACCCACGGAG
>NC_050515.1:7348344-7374289 GCF_002922805.2 Oryzias melastigma
TCTGTGTACCACGGAAACCGAACTGACCGGACACGAACCCAAATGCATTTTGTACAGGATCAAATGTGCCATGACTAAAAGAACGCTTGACGATTTATTTTTTCTATGTTTTTTAAAGGAGAGCCAAGTAGTGACATGTAAAGAAAAAAGTTGCAATGGAAATAAAAATCTTGCTGTGTGTAAATTATTCAAAAATAAACTGTTTATATTAAAATTATTGGAGAATATGTTTGTAGTTGTTCTTTTTATGCCTTTAGAGTTTTTCTTATTTTAAAGGAAAAAAATATTTAAAATCAAATATAAGTCACTTTAAAATCAATATTTTTGCAGTTATGTCAAATATCTAAATCAGGGACAGATTTTGTGAGAGAAAAATATAAATTCTTTAAACCCTTATCACATTAAATTAAAAAAATATGACCAAACAATACATTAATTTAAAAAATAGTTACGATTAAATGATTTTTTTTTTGTTGCTTTGTGATGTATAATATAAAACAGAAATCCATTTTTACCTAATTTCCTGTGAATTTTTTTTTTTTTTACAGTTTATTTATTTTGAACACTATTTAAAACAATAAAACAGTCAAACAGGAAACAAAAGAGTAGCCAAAACAGAACAAGTACACACATTATATAGTGTTCAAAAAGGGATGGGAGGAACTTAAAAAAAAACAACTTATTTAATCCCACCCTCTTAGCTAATTTAAATAATTCTACTCAAGCCTATCAACTCTCTTGGTCTCAACAAAGGAAAAAGTCCCAAAAAAAGGAAAAACAGCATACACATGAAAAAGAATCCATAAATGTATGTAAATTTAATAATTAAAGACCAGAAAAACACTTTATATCTGGGTCTAAATGAAATATTATAAATTATTCAAAATTAAATACTGTCAACTCAAAAATGTAAATCATGGCAAAACAAAATAATATTCAAAACTATTGTTTTTGATCAAAAGAAAAATCAAATTTTTCATCACGTTTGACCTTTAAATCTCTAGATCAGGGGTCTGCAAGAGTCATTTGATCAACTTTCTTACTGTCCAAAACCCGTGGAGATCCACAAAGTACAACTTCCTGTTTGGAACAATACAATAAAAAGTGTAGCTTTCAAATACAATAATTGAATTATAACAGTATTAAATGTTCCTTTATGTGTCATTTCTATTTATTTATTTTTTATCTTGAGAGCAGAACACACAAGTTCCTTTCAAAATAAAATACATCGTGCTACAGCAGATTTAATTTAATCTAAAAGTACGAAAAAAAGAGTTTTTTTATCGCTATGACTGCTGTGCACCTTCATCACTTTTCACATCATAAAAGTAAACATAACCGTGTTGGTGTAGAAAACCTCTTTTCTTTTAAAAACTTGTAAATGCAATTACTTTAAGAACTCTGAATATCCACTAGATCAGGAATCTGTAACCTGTGGTTAACCCTAAAAATAAATAAAAGAAAAATAAAATAGCATTTTTTAAGTAAGGATTACTTAATTAGCATTTATTTAATTTAAATTAGTTAAATGTATAAATTGATAACTGAAGTGCACATAGATGATAAACTATAAAGTTTTTACATCCCTGTTGACCTGAAGACATCTTGTTTGCTTAATGCTACCTCCAAAAAGTAAAAAGTTTGTTCTTTTATGAGTTAAAAGCACATATTATCTTATGCTGCACAACATTGGAGCTGCACTGACATTATCCCGTTTAAAGCATCTTTTATTTTGAAAATAAATGTTAAAAAAAAACATATTTTGAGAGATGCTAGGTTCTTTTTATATATTTGCTTTTATTTGTGCCAAAAAATAAACATAATTCACATTCCTTATTTTAAAAGAGAAGGTCATGAATATGAATTTAAATGAATAAAATGCTAAAGTAAGACTATACGGCTCCTTATAGGTTTTGATCAGTAGAAATTAAGCTTCAATAGCTCTTTTACTGTTAAAGGTTGCTGGAATAGTCCATCGCTGCAGAGTGGCGGGGGAGGACAAAACACTTTCACATGATTAGTGTTGTTTTCATAAATGACTTAGGCGATCGCCTGGGGCCCCAGAGCGTTGAGGTTCCCCAGGCGATCGCCTACCTTATTATAATGGTGAGTCCGCCCCTGAAAAGTGCCAGTGATGTCGTTCCAGAGAGCATGTTTGTGCAAAACAGAGCACTGATGTTGATCTGAAGGTGGAGTTGTCTTTTTAATAATGATTAGATCACATGAGTTGTAGTTTTGTTGTTTGCCCACACAGGAAACGTGGCCTCTATTCATAGAGACACACGAGCTGCAGAAAACGTAACTGAAGAGGATGAAGAGATCCAGCGTTCAAATGTTTTTAGTACAAGAATAACACAAATATAAACTAGAATGTGCATTTGAAGTCCCGCCTCAGCATGAAACGGCTTTAATTCACAGCAGCAGCTCTTTGTGATGAGGAGATAAGTCCTGCCTAACCACCAGCAACACGGCAGGTTCCTCCTGAACTGGTTTCTCGAGTGAGCACAGGGAAACAACAAAGCCACAAAATGTGTAAATGAGCAGCAGCATCTGCATGTGCACACGGCTTGAAATAACCGCCATGTTATAGAAACGAGTGAAAGTACAGATGCTGGGCGCTTTAACAGAAGGAGCTGTGAAGCCATGCTACAAAATAGTTAGATTTTGCCCAGTTGCATTCTGGGTGTTCCCCTAATTCTTCAGGAAATTGCATCGACTTCCCAAAACCAGAAGAGTGTAGAGATGTGAGGATTTGTCTGTACGTGGATGCACTAAACTCCATAGTTTATAGGTCTCAAAGTGTGTGATGTTTACGGCCAACAGGTCACTGATTGTCAAAGGCTGCAGGCTGGAGATCCAGCCCTCTCTGCACTGCTGTGTCAGCTGCCACATGTTTGACAGCATCTGCAGAGTCAAAAGCTCTAAAAGAGGAAGCAGCTGCTCTGCTGTTGGCCCAGACGAGCGTTGTGCCGTCAAACCTGGAGGAGCTCGGCCACCTTCTGCTGCAGCTCTGTGTGGAGAGAGGATGACCAGCAGGATGATCTAAGCAAGGTAAGACTTGATCTGATTCATTCTGAGCTTCCTGGTTGCAGCACAACTCCTAATCAGTGTTTTATTCACAACATTTCACTTTTTTCTGGGTTGTAGTTCCACTAGTGGAAAACAAAAGTCATGACGTCCTCTGTCATCGCTCTTTTTCTTGAGCTTTTTTGTTGATTTTGACCTCAGATAAGACGTGGTCGTCTGTCTCCCTGTGAGACTCAACTGGAACAAACAAGATGAGGCGAACGTCAGAGCCTCTACTTTCATTATATACACTGTAGGTCCTTCTCCTTTTTCTGTTTCTGCTCTTGTTTTCCTCTTTTTGAACTGACTTTACGAGAGATTCATTTTAGCGATCCATATCATAATCTGCGGATGATGATGCGATTTATCGTCGATATTAGTTCATTTTAAACGATACGATTCAATCGATCCAGAACATCTTTAGCCAAAATCCAACCGGTGTGACTCTGAGATAAATACCTGAACGGTGCAGGTAAAGATTTCCAGATCCCTTGAATTTTTTTGCAAGATAATCAAATCTAAATTAAATAGTGGTAAAAAAAACGTTGTGATTCCAAGATTACAGAAATAGCTGAAAGTGTGATGTTTTTACCTGCCGAAAAAGTGTACGGAAGAAAAATTATTAAGAAAGAGAAACAGAATCTCTTTAACACACGTGTCAAAGTCAAGTAATTATATCCAGATCATTTTATTTGATTGTTATTAATGGCCCGACGTTATCTTGCACTTATTTCCAATTTGTATAATTTTGACAAAATATATTTTATAGAGGTTTAAGTTGATCTCTTCTGGAATAATATTCCTGCCTTTTTATTATTTGTAATTATGTTAAAAACTTACGGTTTTAAAGTTTGAAAAATTGGCATTCTGCTAGCTTTTTGGACTATTTTGGCATTTACTAAGATTTTTTAGGCTATTTTGAAGTTTTGCTAATATTTCAGCAACATGCTAGCTGTTATGGCTAATTTTTTTTTGTTTTGTTTTTTTAGACCGTTTTGGAGTTAGGCTAATATTTACTCGCTAGTTGTTTTGGCTAATTTAGGCTTTTTTGTTAGATTTTTAGACTGTTTTAAAGTTAGGCGAATATTTACATGATTGTTGTTTTAGCTAATTTGCGTTTTTTTTTTAAAAGTTTTTTAGACAGTTTTAGAGTTAGGCTAATATTTACATGCTAGCTGTTTTGGCTAATTTAGGCTTTTTTGATAGATTTTTAGACGGTTTTAGAGTTAGGCTAATATTTACATGATTTTTTTTTAGCTAATTTAGTTTAAAAAAAACGTTTTTTAGACTGTTTTAGAATTAGACTAATATTTACATGCTAGTTGTTTTAGCTAATTTAGGCTTTTTTTCAATTTTGGGGGCTTTTTGAAGTTTAGCTATTTTTTCAGCTACATGCTAGCTGTTTTGGCCAACCTAAGTTTTTTTAGGTGAATTGGCATTTAGCTAATGTTTTGACTAGTTTTCAGCTTCAGCATTTTTAGCTACCTTCAGTGGTTTCAGCTATCAGTTTCAGAATTTTTAGATATCAATTTCAGCATCTTCAGCTATCAACACTTGCATCTTCTGCAACCATGTTCAGCTTACAGCGTTCCCACAGGCATTATCACAGGTAATGCTATATATCTGGTTCATAATTATGTAAAAAAGCTATGTTTTTTTGTATTTTGTTTTTTCGGCAAAGAAAGATACTGATACTTTGTTGTCACCATAAACTTATTCAGCTTATTTGAAAACAGAAGCATCTCCTGCTTCCATCCTTTTTCCTCCTTTATTTCCTCCTTTTTTTTCTCCATTTTTTTAGTTTTACCTCTGGAGGTTTCTCTCAGGTTCAAGCCCGTTCTCTCCTCCCCTCATTTTCTCCCTCCCTCTCCTCCTCCTCCTCCTCTTGTTGGGTGTCTGAGCTCCGCTCTGAGTGAGCTCCAGTTCAAGCAGGCCTCCCCACTGTGCTGCTCCCATGGGCGACTCACTCCTCAATCACTCCTGGCCGTCCTTCTCCAAACTCTGGATGAAGAGATGGTCCTTCAAGAGAGGTAACCTTGCGTGGCGTTTGAGTTCTGATAAGGTCACAGCCTGAGAGCAAACGCCTAGGATGCTGCAGCTGTTTGTGATTTATGACTCTGAAAGCTTAACCGTTGTGACCTGATTGAGGTTTTAGGTGAGTGATGGTTTCTTCTTTTGTTGGCAAAACTGAAATTAGAACAAAGTGCAGTGAGCCCTTCCGGTCCCGCTTGCACTGCAGCCTCTGTGGGAGTGCAGAGATGTCATCGAGCATGCTCGACTTCATTAATGAAACCGTGATAACCGTGTGAAAGTGACATTCTCAGCTGTGCACACATCCCGTCTGCAGCCGTTTTAGTCGTCCTCGTCTGCAGAAGATGCTCGGTTTGTGTGTGATCACCTCTGTGCTTTGAAGGTGCATTCAGAGGGGATTCTGATCAAAGGCGAGCGGCGAGGTGACACTTGTTTTGATGTGCAACCAAAGCTCAAACAAGCTTTTCTTTTTGGTCCGCACACAGAATTGGGCCGGTCCAGTGGATGATTCATGTCTTCTCTAAATGTCACCTGCTCTTCTCTGAGCAGGATCTGTTCATATACATGCTAAAATCTTTTTGATGAAGAAGTTGCAGCAACTGATCTGATCACACGGCCTCGTCTTGTGATGGTCACTTTGAACACGTGCGCCATAAATATTGATGTGAGCATGTGCTCATATTTCCTTTTTTGTCACATTTCGGTAAATCCTCTTTTTTTTTTACAAACAAACCACAGAAACATAAAATTCCACCTAAAATTTTATTTTTTTAAACACTTTTAAGCTTTTCCTATTTTTAAATAATCCTCACTGCTTTGTTTTCCTTTGTTGAATTCACATAAAATGAGTAATTGTTTATTTTTTCCCAAGCTGATTAACTTTAGAGCGACTTTACAGCTTATTTGGATGACATTAAAATACACTATATTTTTTACATATTTTAAAAGCAACTTCAAATTATCTTACAGATCCTCAGCAGATCCCGAATTAGCCAAAAAAACATTGCTAAAACATTAGCTTAACTCCAAATTGGCCCAAAAAAACCTCAGTAAATGCCAACTTTGCCAAAAAGAGCTAACACGTTGCTAAAATATTAGCTTGTCTCCAAATTAGCTTAAAAGTTCCTCAGTAGAGGCCAAATTAGCTGAAGATATTAGCATGTTTCTAAAATATTAGCTTAACTCCAAATTAGCCCTAAAAACCTCAGTAGATGCCAAATTAGCCAAAATAGCAAACATGTTGCTAAAAAATTAGCTTAACTCCAAATTGGCTTAAAACATTCCTCAGTAGATGCCAAATTAGCTAAAGATATTATCATGTTGCTAAAATATTAGCTTAACTCCAAATTAGCTCCAAAAAACTTCAGTAAATGCAAACTTAGCCAAAAAAAGCTAACACGTTGCTAAAATATTGACTTAAAAATTCCTCAGTAGTTAACAAATTAGCTAAAGATATTCACATGTTTCTAAAATGTTAGCTTAGCTCCAAACTAGCCCAAAAAATCCCCAGTAGTTACCAAATTAGCCAAAGATATTAGCAAGTTGCTAAAATATTAGCTAAACTCAATATTAGCCTTAAAATCCTCAGTAGCATTGTTGTTCTTAACATGCTGAACTTTTTGATACCAATATATACATTTTTAGTAAATCATTTTTACAAAAAAACACAGAAAAATAAAATTCAAACTAAAATGTTGTTTTTTTTCCCCTAATACATTTAAGCTTTTCCTATTTTTAAATAATCCTCACTGCTTTGTTTTTCTTTGTTGAATTCACACATAATATGTAATTATTCACCTTTTTAGAGTGACTTTACAGTTTAATTGGATGACATTGAAATATTTTAAAAGCATTCCAAGAGTTCTTTAAATTACGATGATGCTGTTTTTAGCTAAAATCAAAAAGCCATTGTCATTTTTGAAGATACATTTTCATCAGAAGTTTATCAGAAAGTTGAAGCTGAGTTGTGGGCAGAAGTAACCCTGTGACGATATCCCATCATCGAGCAATGTCGGAGCCACACATTTTAGAGCAGGGGTGTCAAACGTACGGCCCGCGGGCCGCATCTGGCCCACCAGATGGTTTAATCCGGCCCAGTCAGGAAGAGAAAAAAATATAAGGATGTTGAGAAAAAAAAGTTTTTAGCCCATTCCTGTGGCGAGTTATGATTGTTTAAAGGGTAACAAAACAGGGAAGTTGGAGGCTGACTCCGCCCACAGCCGAAATTTCAAAATCCAGTCATGGGGCGGGGCTTGGGGGCTGGATTGTTATCATTACTGGAGCTGCAGGTCATGACTTGAAACTTCTGAAACTTATATAGTTTGATCAATCACAAAATTCAACTGTGATACCCCAATTTAACCTGTAGGGGGCAGCACACGGACGGATAAAGACTATATTTTCAAGAAGTTTACTTTAATTTAGCGAAAATTAGGCAATGAACAACAGACAGACAGTATTTTTAAAGCCCAATTTATAGAAGTCAACAGCCAAAAAAAGTTGATTTAAAGCAGGAGTCACCAACCTTTTTTTAACCTGGGGGCTACTTCATGGGTACTGAGTCATACGAAGGGCTTCCATTTTGAAATAACAAATTTTGCTTAGTTATGGTTAGTTATAAATTATTAATAATGAATAATGAGACAGTGATTTATCACCATAATTATCAACAATAACAACAAGTTAGGAAACAGCTATCAATGTTCAGCACTTAATTAATCTCAGTAGTTGTTACATTTTCAGATGATCACTTCGATTTCATGGGAAAATGTCCCATTTTCACTATGTTGTACCATGTTTATCAACTATCTTTTGTTAAAGAAAAATCATTTATTTATACAAATTTTTAAACTAATCTTGTCACATTTTGAACTAATGACCAAATTTGCTGCATTTTTTACAAAATTAATGATCTTTGAACTGGAGTTGGTCACCTAAACTTATCTAAAGTTCATGAATAAACATATTTTTACCACATTTTAATTTTTAAATCTATGTAAATGCAAGAGTAATAGCAACAGAATAAAATGTAATTTTAGATGCAGCTCACAAGTGAGTTGTGCTCATTTTAGAAGAGACCTGAGGGCTTGGTTTGGTGATTTCGAGTTTGGTTACCCTTTAAAGAAATGGCCGCAATACGCAATTACACCACTAGGGGAAGCAAAGAAAAAGAAAAAACGGCATAACAAGAGTTGCTACAAAAATGATCAGGTGTGACACCACAATTACCAAAATGTCGTCAAAAAGACAACATAATAATAGCTCCAATAACAATAATAATAAGTAATTAGGCTACTAGGTTGTTATTTCCAATTGAGAAGGAAACAAAGCTAAAGATAACAAGTTATTTATTTTACTATTCACCATGATTTGAATAAAGAAACACTAAATTATGTCATTAAAGTTCTAAATCACTTGAAAAATGCTACAAAAACGCACAATTTTCATTGGAGCAGGTCTTTAAAAATACACAAAGGGTTAATCTACGAGGTTAAATATAATAATAAACAGGACGTACAATAAAAATTGTCCAACTGATATATTTTATAAGTGTAATGAATCACAGAGTGTTAGGCGACGCATTAAAGTTTTAATATGATTGATGGTTTGTTAGTGGTGGCTTGTTTCAGTCGTGCCATCAGACCACCCTTTGTTATGTGGAGCCAGACGGTGCGACCGTGACAGGAACAAAACGCTTCAGGAGACGTTTCAGTTCACAAACCCACCCGCACACAAACACACACATCTGAGGGGCCCAACCATAAAAGGCCACAGAGGCTCCGCAGCGCCGCCTCAAGCGGCTGCTGCAGTTTCTCCACAGGAGAAGTTTACACTCAAGCTGAGCGGGATTTGGACACAAACAAATTCTCCGCCCGACGGGGGGACTGCCACCCCTGCTGCTGCTGCCTCTGTGGTTGATTGGGTAATATGAAAGCTGCAAATACGCAGCATCCTCTGCATCCTCTGCGCAGCAGAGGATGCAGAGGATGCTGCGTATTTGCAGCTTTCATCCATAACTCAAGCAAAAACTCAAAAATGCGTCTTTTGTCAGAAATATTCAGTGGAATATTGCAAAAACTGAATCTTAAGAAAGTAAAAGCACCCTTTTTCCATTTTGAAATAAAAATAATTTAAAAAAAATCTTATTTGGTAGACTATATTTCAAGTTATGAGACTTTTTTAAATCTATTTCTGGGTTTGCAGTTTCCAACACTGATTTCCGCCATTTTTTTTTAAGTGTTTGTCTTCTTATTTTCCTAAACTGCAACCCAAAATCCATTAAAAGTATCAATTTGACTTATTTCTTTGCTAGATAACAGGGTTAAGAAAACATTCTTCAAAAGTTTAGAAAATAAAAAACATATTTATTTACTTAACTTTACTTTTTTTTTCTGAGAATCTGAACAAGATTACACTTTTCCTCCAATGACTTCACACACTAATCTGTCCAAACAAGTGGAAAAATAGTGTCAATTTGTTTCTACAGTGGCCCAGAAGGGTCAAAACAAACTCAACTGTAAGCCAGACCTTTCTCCTGTTCACTTGTAGTTTCTCCAAACTTTTGTAAATCATTCAACTTTATCTATAACTTAATAATTTAATTTAAAATAAAAGTATTAGGAAGTTTTCAACAAATTAATGCAAAGGTTTACATTTGATATAAACCGTCTTTTGATTAAAAAAAATGAAAAGTAGGGGAAAAATCGGGATATTTTGTTTGGGAATACTTGATATTTAATTAATTATTTACGAGCGTTTTTCAGAATTACCTAAACCTCCGACCACTAGTTGGCAGTATAGCCCGCTGAGCCTCTTTGACCCACTCTACACTGTAAAAAGCGAAACATCGGATCAGTTAACAAAATAATTCATTAGTTTTCATCAAATTAAAATTTTGAGTTTGCTTAACTTAAAATTGCAATTTTAAAAACATATATACTTTTAAAAGGAACAAATTACAGAAGTTCTGTTAATTTAAATGTTTCATTTTTTACAGTCCGCACTGCGACCACAACAACAAGATCTTGTGAGATTCAGCTTGTGTTAAATTATCAGTCAGCCTCGACATTTTTGTTGTTATGACACATGTACTCTTCAGTTTTACTTGGGATGGATACCAAACCGAAACTCATTGCTGCCAGTTTTAGTGTACAGTTGCAATGCTTAATGTTATGATCATTAAGGAATTTTACCATTTTATTTCAATGAAAGACGTATTAATAATCAGATAGAGTTGTTTTCTAAGTCATAATCTTAAAAAAATGGTAAAAATTGATCTGGTACAGTCTTGGAATATACTGTGAGACATGTATCAAGATAAGTATCATACCGTCAGAATCTTGCCACCCCTAATGAAATGTAGAAACATGCACTTTGGAGTTTAATTTCATTTCACTTTATTTGAAGAACTTACCCAAAGTGGGACTTTCCAGCAAAACAAAGAAGTGAAATAAATGGCACAAAACAGTCAATAAAATTATTTTAATAAAATAAAAAAAAATCAAAGTATCAACAAACTTCCTTTACACATTTCTGGGATTTAACCAAACAGAGTTCTCCCAGAAGCCCTGAGCTGTGAGAAGTTAAAGCAGGTTAAAAGTGCAGAGCGAAGGGAGGAAACGCGAGTTCAAGCTCGCCCACAGATTTGGTAAGACTTCTTCTTTTGGCAGGTTTACACGAACACATCACCACCGCAGTCAATTCATGTCAGCAAGTCGTCTTTTTATTTTTTTCTTCTTGACTGAACAGAGAAAGTGAGACTTGAATAATCTTCCTCCACACTCTGCAACATGTTTCTCCTTCAGGCTCATTAGTGCATTTCTTGCATCGCTGCATCATCTTTGTGTCGTGCTGTCATCGCACTTTATGAACGTCTCGGGCTTGAACTTTGTGGTAGACTCAACAAACGCCTTCCAACTGACTTTTACAGTTACTGCCAGTAAATCACACAAGCCAATTATTTTCATGAACGCCCACATTGACTTTGTCTGCAGTGAGGTCACGGACCAGTCGGAGTGATTCCTGTTTCAGGCGTCTGGCCTGATGACAGAGGAGTCGCTTCCTGATAAAGACCTCAGAATAACTGTGATGTCTTCCATCATCTAAATCATTAGATTTATGTGATCTGGTGATTTATGATCCCAGCAGGGAAGAAATGCACCATAAAAAGAGGATGTGCACTAGTGCTGCCACAATCAATTATTTTAATAGTCGACTAATCACCGATTACTTTTTCCGATTAGATAGATAGATCAGCCTTTATTGTCGTCACAAGGACGATGAAATTGGAGTAACTGTTACAGTGCAATAAGAAATTTAGCAAAAAGAAATGTAGCAAGACATAATATAAAATAAGTAAAAATATATACAATTAGTCGACTAATTGGGTCATGTGCAGACTGGATGTAAAGCACACATCCTAACCAGCATTATCTTTAAGCTAAACTAAAAACTAGATATAAAGCGTATACCTGCAATAATGCTAGTGTGAATGCTGTAAGCTGAATTTGGTTGCTGAAGATGCTAGTGCTGATAACTGAAGATGCTGAATTTGATAGCTGAAAACGCTGAAGCTGATAACCAGATAAAATGTTAGTTAAATGCGAAATTAGCCAAAAAACAGAAAAAGTCAAAGTTAGCCAAAACAGCTAGCATCCAGCTAAAAATATTAGCTTAACTCCAAAATAGTCTAAAAAGCAAAAAAAAAAAAAGCCTACATTAACTAAAACCGCTAGCATGCAGCTGAAATATTAACTAAACTTCAAAATTGCCCAAAAAACCTTAAAAGTCTAAGTTAGCCAAAACAGCTAGCATGCAGTTGAAATATTAGCTTAACTCCAAAATAGCCTTAAAAAGTGAAAAAAGCCTAAGTTGGCCAAAACAGTCCGTTAGGATGCAGCTGAAATATTAGCTTAACTCCAAAATAGCCTTAAAAACGGAAAAAAATCCTAAATTAGCCCAAATATTTAGCATGCAGCTAAAATATTAGCTAAACTCCACATTAGCCTAAAAAACTGAAAAAAATGTCAATTAGCCTTAATAGCTAGCATGCAGCTGAAATATTAGCTTAACTCCAAAATAGCCTTAAAAAAGGAAAAAAATCCTAAATTAGCCAAAATATTTAGCATGCAGCCAAAATATTAGCTAAACTCCAAATTAGCCTAAAAAAACTGAAAAAAATGTCAATTAGCCTTAAAACCTAGCATGCAGCTGAAATATTAGCTTAACTCCAAAATTGCCTAAAAAACAGAAAAAAAAATCCTGAATTAGCCAAAATAGTTAGCATGCAGCTAAAATATTACTCCAAAATAGCCTAAAAAATTTTAAAAAGTCTAAGTAAGCCAAACAGGTAGGATGCATCTGAAATATTAGCTGAACTTCAAAATTGCTTAAAAAAACTGAAAAAAAGTAAATTAGCCATAATAGCTAGCATGTAGCTGAAGTATTAGCTTAACTCCAAAATAGCCTAAAAAGCCTCAATAAATGCCAAAATAGTCCAAAAAAGCTAGCCTAATGCCATTATAACATTCAACTTTACTACACTCCGACTCCATATAATATAAAATAATGACTAATCGACTATTAAATTAGTCGTCAACAATTCTAATAGTCGATTAGTCGACTAATCGTGGCACCAAAAATTGTTTCCCGTTTTAAACAGACTTCCTGCATCTGAACTGAAAGCTCAGCCAGGAACAAAGCTGAGACCAAAGCTGGCTCCCTGTATGGTTGCTAATGGTAACAGTGTTTTTCATGCAATGGAAATGTAAAGAAGCTTTCATCGAGCGGCCGGAGGTTTTCAACCATCGGGCTGATAACTGCTGACTCTGATTGCACAGGTGCTGTGCAGCAGATCAACAGATCTCTGCTCTGGTTGTGCTGAAGCTACTGTATCCTTAGCATGCGTTTGGATCAACCAAAATCTCTTTTTTTTTTCTTTTAGCGTCCGAATGTAAGCCATGTGCTCAGCCCAGCGAGAATCCCAACGCCCAGCTCAGTGTTCAGCCTCGTGCCGCCAGTGAGAGAGAGTCCTCCCCCTCTTTATCTCCAACCTCCATCTCTGAAGATGTCTTCTTTGGTGATCCCAACGATGACCAGGTACATCCTGCCTCCAAGCCTGGGGTGCTATCCTGGAAAAGTTATATAACTAACCTTTCCACGGATAAGGAAGCCAAACAAGATAATAGAGAGATGACAAAAATTGGATGATAAGTTATAGTTAACACTGGGGATGATGGTTAAGGAAAGCTAAGAGAGGAAGGTTAAAGTGACAAAAACTAGTGTAATAATTGGAACAAAATGGGAAGAAAAGGAGAAAACCCTCATAAAATCTAAAACCAGCACTTATTCTTGGGACATAAATTCAATATTTTGTTTCCAAAATAATGAAAAGGAATGCCAGACTAACTTGTTAACATTTATGGAATTTAAGAACATCCTTAAAAAAAATAATAGTGAAATTAAATTTTTTTCTTTTGTCTTAAATTAAGTTTTTCTATTATAGTTTGTAACAAAATTATTTTTCATGATTTTTCTTGAGTATGTTTTCTATTGTTTTCCTGTTTCTCTTTATTATTATTATTGTTAATATTATGATTTTTTCCTACATGCACTTTTTGACTCAATCACACTTTCAGCAATTTCTGCAATTGTTTCAAATCCTTCAAAAACTTTTAATCTTATGGAATCTTGGTTTTAAAACATTCCGCAGCACATTCATGTTTGTACTTTTGGTATTTGCAAATTTTACGCAATTAAAAACTTTACGCAATTTTTACTTTGTTTTCACAAAATTCTTCAATTTTTGCAATATTTCAAGAAATTCGTTAAAGCATGCAAGTTTGGTATCAAATCGTTCACGGTGTTCAGGAAATTCATGTTTGTAATTCTGGTATTTATAATCTTCACTTATTTTTCTCATTTTTTGCAACTTTTAAAGAAATTCTTTAAATTGTTTTTGCACTTTCTGCAAATTATTCAGGTTTATATCAAGACATTTTTTGGCAATAATGCAAATTTCTTTAGCATCTTCAGCGACCACATTCAGCAATATGGTTTTAAAGTGGGCAGAAAAAGTGGGCCCCAATTGGGTTTGTCCACAGTCTCTGTGGTGGCCCCACCTGTGTTTACCCACATTAGCTAGCCGCCTGGTACACAGCGTAGCGTGCTAACGAGCTTCACTCTGTTGAGCTTTGATGTATCGGGCCAACGAGCTCCAATGTTACGAGCTAGCAAGCTCCCCTGTTTTGAGCTAGCGATCTCCACTGTGGCATGCTAACGAGCTTTGCTGTATCGAGCTAGCGAGCTTTTCTGTAGTGAACTCCCTTGAAGAGAGCTAGCGAGCTCCTCTGTACCAAGCTAGCAAGCTTCACTGTAGCGAGCTCCGCTGTAACAAACTCTACTGTTTTGAGTTACCGAGGTCCATTGTATTGAGCTAATGAGCTCCTCTGTAGCGAGCTAGCAAGCTTCACTGTAGCAAGCTCCCTTGTAGCGAGCTAGCGAGCTCCGCCGTAGCATGCTAGTGAGCTCCTCTGTAGCGAGCTACACTGTAGAGAGCTAGCAAGCTTCACTATAGCGAGCTCCCTTGTAGCGAGCTAGTGAGCTCCGCTGTAGCATGCTAGTGAGCTCATCTGTAGCGAGCTACACTGTAGAGAGCTACACTGTAGCGAGCTACACTGTAGGGAGTTAACAAGCTACTCTGTAGCAAACTCTGCTGTTTTGAGCTAGCGAGCTCCACTGTATTGAGCTAGTGAGCTCCTCTGTAGCGAGCTAGCAAGCTCTGTTGTATCAAGTTAGCGAGTTCCACTTTAGCATGCTAGTGAGCTTTGCTGAATTGAGCTAGCAAGCTAAAATGCTACGCTGTCAACCAAGGCAGCTGGCTAGCGTAGCGAGCCTACCCACTGAGTGCCCACTTAAGCCAATGTGGGCAAACAGGTGGGACCGCCACAGAAACTGTGGACAAACCCAATTGGGGCCCACATTTTCTGGCTACTTTTAAACCACAAGGGGCCCACTTGGCTTTACTGGCTGGGTGAAAACAAAGTTTTAAATCTTTGCAAATTGTTTGTGGTGTGAAGTCCTTGAATCAAGATTACATGAGAGCTTTCTGCGTTTCATTCCTCTGTCTTAAACTCCTCTAAATTCTGCTTCCTGCAGGACACGTCTTCAGTCGTCAGTGATTATGACCTTCCCTGCATGGAGGGGGGCAGCAGCGTAGAAGACCTGCTGAACCTCAGCTTTTCTCTCAGAGGTTCTGAGTTCTTTAAGGATCTGGAGGGAGACTCGAGCCCTGCAGCCGACCCGCGGGAGTCCGAGGACGCCGACAGCCCAGCGGTTAACAAACCCTCAGCGAGCTCTTTGACTACAGGCTTCTCACCAGTCAATGCACCATCATTTCCTTCCTTTCAGCAACCTGCTCAAGAACTTCCCTTCAACTTTGTGGTGCCTCACTTCATTCCTGACAGCAGCCTCACTGCGGCTGCTGCTCACCCAAGCTTAAAAACTGATGTACCTCTGGAAATAGAAGAAGCAGGACGGAAAATAACACAATTAGAAGAAAGGAAAGACCGACCAGCAATGGATTCAGACGGGGAGCTCGACCTGGACAGCTTTCCCATCCTGGTCAGATCCATGTCAACATCCCGGAGGCACAGCTGGGGTGTCCCTCTGTCACCCATCAACTCTGGCAGGAGGTACGATGAGAGAGCAACTGTTTAGATCACGTGTCAAAGTCAAGGCCCGGGGGGCCGGATCCGGCCCTCCAGATCATTTTTACTTTGTTGTTGTTAATGGTCCGATGTTATCGTGCGCTCATTTCTGAAATATAAATTTGGCTAAATATGTTTTTATGGAGGGTAAAATATTGAAATTTATTTAAGGTTTAGGCCTATGTTGATTTATTCTGGAATAATATTCCTGCCTTTTTATTATTTTTAATTATGTTAAAATTTTACAGTTTTAAACTTTTAAAAATTGCCATTCTTATAGATTTTTTAAAAGTTTTGGCATTTAGAAGATTTTTTACTCTGCTTTGGAGTTTAGCTAATATTTTAACTATATGCTAGCTGTTTTGGCTAATTTAGGCTTTTTTTTCTTCGTTTTTTTAGACTGTTGGAGTTTAGCTAATATTTTAGCTACATGCTAACCGTTTTGGCTAATTTAGGCCTTTTTTTCTTAGTTTTTAGGCTGTTTTGGCATTAGACTAATATTTACATGCTAGCTGTTTTGGCTAAATTAGGCTTTTTTTATTCATTTTTTTAGACTGTTGGAGTTTAGCTAATATTTTAGCTAAATGCTAATTGTTTTGGCTAACCTAGGCCCTTTTTTAAAAGTTTTTTTAGGCTGTTTTGGCATACACTAATATTTACACGCTAGGTATTATGGCTAATGTAGGATTTTTTTTCTTTTTTTAAGGCTATTTTGATGTTTAGCTTTTTTTCAGCTATGTGCTAGCTGTTTTGGCTGACCTAAGTCTTGCTTTTTTTTTAGTTTTTCATGCTAATTTGGCATTTAGCTAATATTGTGCCTAGCTATCAACTTCAGCATTTTCAGCTATTAGCTTCAGTGATTTCAGATATCAGCACTAGCATCTTCAGCAGCCAAATCCAACAGCATCCACACTAGAATTATTGCAGGTAATGCTATATATCTAGTTCTTTAGTATGTTAAAATGTTACAGTTTTAAAGTTTTTAAAATGCAATAAATGTTTTTCCTGTTCGGCCCGCGACCTAAGGTGTGTTTTTGATTTTGGACCCCCTGTGCGATTGAGTTTGACGCCCCTCCTTTAGAGGAAAGCTCTGTGTGCTGGGAGATGAATGTGTTTTCTCTGTATCGTTCTCCATCGCTCCTCGTCACATTCAGTTCTGTAACTGTTGCTGATAGCTCTTCTTCTCAGCGTATACATAAACGTATGCAAGAGGAGCAGAGCCGCGAACAGAGGCGCTCTAATGTTTTGTTTGACAGCCATGTTTGAAACGCTGATATCTGTGTTGCTGATTCTCAGACTCAGTCTGGACACCATGGCCATAAACAGCGATGAAGAAAGAGAGGATGACGAGGAGCCGATGCTCTTCCAGTCCACCCAGGAGCAGCCTGACAGCTGCTCGCCGTGTCCTGAAGAGGAGCGCCACGGCTGCAGCCCGGGGGTAAACTTTCCCAACATCAGGGTCGCTTGCAGACTAACCGATAGATTTTTTCAATCAATTGCTTGCCAAGCTTTTGTCACCGTTGGATGCCTTTAAAGACATAAATCCTCTAAAAAATGGATCCAACAAGGCCGAATTAAAGCCATTTTTTATAAAACTAAAGCATGATGTCAGTGTTGGGACAACAGCACTGAAATGAGAGTAAACAGAGCCCTAATCTGACAGTGTTTTAATCTGTATTAATGCGCATTATGTGCTCTAGTGAGTCGGAAGACACTAGCCAGTGCAAAGTGACTCACTAATGTGTTTTTGCAAAACACTGCTGAGCAAAAAAAAAACTTCTTGGTATTTAGAAAGTTTGAGGCGAGCCGTTCTCATTCCAACCCCAATGTAGTGTGTTTTGTTCTAAATGTAACGTTTAAATGAAAGAAAAAAGGAATAAAAATGATCTTATTTATGTCCCAAGTATTTAGCACAACTTATAAAATCAGGAAAAATTAAAGTTCTCGACATCATGATGGATTAAAAGTTCAAATTGAAAGCTTAAAAAGGAAGATTAGTAAAAAAAATTACAATTTTATGCAAAGTAAAGGATTTAAGAGTATTGTTGTATTGTTCTTTTACTCTTCCTTATTTTAGTAGCTGCACGGAGGTCTGTAGAAAAGCTCTTTACAGCCACACAAAGCCACTGTTTCAACTAAAGAAAGGAGAATTATTGATTTGAAAAAACAGTAAAGATTAAAAATGTCCCAATAATCAAAAAGGTAAACACAAATTTAGGAAAAGACACTGGCCCCGCCTCAAACATTTGATTGACAGAATCCCCCGATCCACTTTCAGTGGATTGTGAGGGGACTTTGATCACTCCTGATTGGCGACAGAAGTTCCTCTAAAAACTGACTTGGACCAATCACTGCTGACTGGTTTCAAAATGGCGGCAGACGAACAGGAAGTGACGGGCTTCGGGGGTTAGGCATTTTCTATGGGTGACGTCAACACCTCGTTTTGTCCAGTGAATTAATATACATCAATGATCTCACCAATCACTTGGTTCTTGCATAAGGAAGCCAACAGGCTCCACCTACTTTTACTGAGGCATCTGATTGGTCAGTTTATAACTTGAATAACTTGCACTACAAAAAAAAAATAATGAAAAGAAAAACTAGGATTAGCAAGAACATGCAAAAGAATGATTATTCTGACAAAGAGAATGTTTGAGTAACCACTGTTTATTCCTCTATAGAAGTCTATGGGATTTTGGCTAATTGGAGCCAGCGGATACTTCCTGTTTGGAACGCCAGAACAGGGTTCTCAAATACAGTCAATAGTTGTTTATAATAAATCAAAAAAGGTCACATTTCTTTGAAATTAAAGTAAAAAAGCCCTCTCAACTGGTAAATAAAACCATAAAAGTGTGATCATATCAATATGTTAAAATGCACAACTATGCAAGTGTTCACCACAGCAGTCGCTTGCATCTATTTAAGTGCTGTTAAAGCCTTCACCTCCTCTGCAGAGCCACATTAGCATGCCACACATTTGCATAACAACAATGATGTAGCAGGTGCCAGCAGACCAACCGCCTGATGCACCAGAACAGACCAACTTAGTGAAGAAGACACATTACATGTAAATATAATCTAACACAAAAATACAAGTGTGTACACAGAGTGGGAACTTCATGGAAACAAGGCTGACAGATGAGCACAACTTAAATATTTAAAACCAAATAAGTACACACTCTGAGGAGTCCGGCAGCGCCGTGCCAAACTGCAGACGATTTCCTGACCAATGTAATCAAATGCAGATCGGCAGCTAATAAAGGCCACTGTAAGCAGCATTTGTCTCTATACAGTATCAGCTGGATCTGCTGTGTGCTGGAGCTAAAACAGATCAGACCGAGTACATGTGAGTGTGTTCTCTCCTCAGACCGCCTGTGTGGCGGGCAGGCAGCTGTATTCCCGCTCAGACATCCTCGCCACGGATGACTCTTCACGCACGGCGCATATTTCCCGTGTTGTTCGGGGTTCCAAACAGGCCGCCAGGGCAGCGGGAGGTGGGTGGTGATGAGGGCTTTTTTTGTTTTTGGTTTTTACCCCTCAAAGGTTGTTGTGGTCACTCTGGGCTGTGTGTCTTTGCAGTGTCAGAGGAGTGTGACCCTGAAGAAAACCTGCAGTCCAGTGAAGGACAGAGTCACATGTGAGTGTCTTGTTGTGTCAGGATGATTCCAGGAAGCATCATCTCAAGCTGCTGAACAGGTTTTGAATGTTCTGTTTCAGCTGCCTAACTCCCACTTTGCAGAGGGGATTTCCCGATCTTTCTTTGAAAGTTCTGCTCGGTTTCATACACGTTCCTTCTCCTCCTCGCAGCGTTCTCCTTAAAACACGTGTCAAAGTCAAGGCCCAGGGGCCGGATCCGGCCCTCCAGATCATTTTAATTTATTGTTATTATGGCCCGATGTTATCTTGCGTTTATTTTTAACATGTATAATTTTGACAAAAATTGGCATTTTGGTAGCTTTTTGGACTTTTTTGGCACTTACTAAAATTGTTTTTGTCCATTTTGAGTTTAGCTAATATTCCAACTAAATGCTAGCTGTTTAGGCTAATTAAGGCTTTTTTAAAATTATTTTTTAGGCTATTTTGAAAATAGTCTAGTATTTGCACGTTAGCTGTTTTGGCTAATTTCGTTTTTTTAGGCTTTTTGGAAGTTTAGCTAATATTTCAGCTAAATGCTAGCTTTTTTGGCCCATTTATGCTTTTTCTTGTGTTTTTTTAGGCTGTTTTGGACTTAGTCTAATATTTACACGCTAGCTGTTTTGGCTAATTTTTGTTTTGTTTTAGATTTTTTTGGCTATTTTGAAGTTTAGCCATTTTTTAGCTAGCTGTTTTGCTGAATTCAGGTTTTTTTTCTTTTTTAGGCTGTTTTGGAGTTTAACTTTTCAGGCTATTTTGAAGTTTAGCAAATATTTTAGCTACATGCTAGCTGTTTTGGCTAATTTCGGCTTTTTATACATTTTTTACATTATTGAGTTTTTTGCTAATATTTCAGCTAAATGCTAGTTATTTTGACTAATTTAGGTTTTTTTTTCAGTTTTTAAGCTGTTTTGAAGTTTAGCTGTTTTTTTCAGCTACATGATAGCTGTTTTTACTAATTTGGTCTTGTTTAAAAGTGTTCAGGGTGTTTTGGAGTTTAGCAAATATTTAGGTAGATGCTAGCTCTTTTGGATAATTTAGGTTTTAAAATATTTGTATGTTGTTTGGAGTTAGGCTAATATTTACAGGCTAGCTGTTTAGGCTAATTTAGTTTTTTAGGCTATGAAGTGTATCTATTTTCTCAGCTACATGTTAGTTGGTTTGGCTAACCTATTTTTTTTTTTCATTTTATTTATTCTTTGTTTCTTAAGCTAATTTGGCATATAGCTAATATTTTAGCTAGCTATCAGCTTTAGCATTTTCAGCTATCAACTTGAGCATCTTCAGCAGCCAAATTCAGCTTACAGCATTCACACTAGCGTTATCACAGGTAATCCTATATATCTAGTTCCCAATTACGTTTTAAAGTTATGGTTTTAAATTTTTAGAAGTGTAGTTTTAGAGTATTTAATAAATGTTTATCCTGTTTGACCTAAGTTGTGTTTTGGATTTTGGCCCCTGTGCAATTGAGTTTAACACCCCTGCCTTAGAAGGTCCTCAGCCCATATTTTTGAGTCTGTCTGCAATGCTGTGTACTCCTGTGTGTGCAGCAGACTAGGGAGGAGACTCCTCTAAATCAGTTTGACACCCAATTCCCAGCAATCTCGTCCTCTCCTCTCGCCTCCTCTCTCATCCACCAATCGGTGTCGGTGTCTTGTTTGTCTTAGGCTGATGGTACAAAGAGTTCTGGAGGAGCTGAGGTTGTATCATGGGTAAGTAAACAGTGGAGGGACGTCTGCATGCTGTGTTAGCCAGTGGCTTTTCACTGAGCAGCATCAGAGCCCCGCTGAGGAGTCTGCATGCATGATCTCTGCATGTTCAGGCGTGGCCTGACGCCTCACTGTAACCCCCAAAAGAGGAAGTGTGGAGCACAAAGAGACGGTTAACAACTCACAGCAGTTATACTTTCAGTTTCCTTGTGTTTTTTCACATCTTCTAAAACGATAAGAGGCTTGTTTGTGTGCAAGTTGTAAACATAAAACAATAAAATTCAACTCACAGGCTTCAAATTAAGGACACGTGTTACCCATCAGGTCATGATGAATTAAAACAAATGTTATTGTCTCGTTGTTCTTCACAGAGCGAAACACAGGAGCAACAAAGCAGACAGCAAAGTGTCAGGAAATGTCACTTGGTATGAGTTTCTCGAGTAAGTACTGCCCGTATCATTGTTCCTCTAGCGTCAGTTCTCAAGAAACATTTCCACTAATGACTGTGTTTTTCACAAAACAAGGTCCCACAGATTTATTTATGCTATAATAACAAATAAACAACAGAATTCAGGAGGCTTTTGTAACAATAAAATCCTAAAATGCAATACTTTGGCTTTGCAAAACTCATTTAAAGCTGCATAATTTTGGTCTTGTAAAAACAAAAATCTAGGAATGTTCATGCATGATTGTAAATTGATTATTTTTGATCAATGATGGAGCCAAAATATATAAATAAAGCCATTCCAAATTTGCAAAGAAGTTGAGGATTTAAAATAAAATAAGAGATTTATGCTAAAGAAACACGATTAGGCATCATTGACTGTCCCAAGAGGACAAACATGAACTAAAACCGTTTGATAAACCTTAAGACATAAATTAAATCTTAGATCTACTACTAAAATCTGATTGTAAACTGATATTTTTTGGCTTCTGGTGCAGCTAAAATATGCATATTCTCATAAAGTCTCAAAAGAAGTTGTAGAGTTAACCCTGAAAAACCCATGAGGTCACTATTATTTCATTTTATTTTGTTTTTTTTATGTTTTTTTTTTCTTTGTATTTATTGTTAATTGCTGCTTTCCAAAATGAAACTGTAAAATTAACTTTAAAAGCTCAGAAGGTAATTCTTTTGGGGTTCTTCAAGGTTAAAAAAAATGACATATACAAAAGAAAAATGATCCTTAATTCCTCAAAAGGCTTTACTGACTGTCCCAAGAGGACAAACATGAACTAAAACCTTTAATGAAGACATTCATTAAACTAATTATGAATTAAAATCCTTAAAAAAGAGCTTAAAAAAACTGCAATGTTTAGACTTAAAATAAAAATATGTCACCTTTCTAGCTTTACGAATGTGAGAAAAACTGAATTCTTCTTCCACAAGGAATGAAGAAGAGGAGGACCGTCCGGAGAAGACGGAGAAAGGCACTAAGGTGAAGAGGAAACTCAGCTCCCTGAGGAACCGGATGGCTGGCTCCTTCAACAAAGATAAGGTAAGAAAGTGGAAAACTCCACACAGACATTTTAAAGAAAAATAAAATAAATCTTTAACAGTTACGGCGTGCGTGTTGCACACACAAAGCCCTAATCCCCTTACACAAACCCTATTATATATCTCGCCTCTGACACGGTTAGCAGCAGCCATATGGTGTGCAGCAGCAGAAGCAGGAGCGTGCACCCACATTTGCATCTAAAAGGCGTCTCCTGTGTTCGGCTCTCTTGTTCCCCTGCAGGGTAAGAACCGAGAAAAGGAGCATCAGAGAGCGAAGGAGAGGGACAGGGAGGTGAAGGAGAAAGTGCGCAGCAGCAACGGGCATGTGTTGATGACGGGCTCCTTCTCCAGTTGTGCCACCTGCTCGCTGTGCAGCAAAACCCTGCAGAAAAAGCATGGCCTGCAGTGCATGAGTGAGTAACGCCACACGGTCCCAGGTGGGCAAACACCCACGCTTGTTTGCTGCCTGACATGCATGCACACAGGTGCTCACACAAAAAAGACCTGCGTCTATTTATAGACGCTTTTCTGCATGCACGCTCGCTCGCTCATCACCGTGGTGGAACAGAAGCAGCGGAAAAACAAGATGCTAAAAACTGCATGCAACACCAAAATTAATACTTTTTTAAGTAAGATATAAAATAAACTTCTTTAAGTAACATTAAAGCCTTATTTTCTAAAAAAGAGCATGCTTTTAAACTTAAAAAGTCTGATTTATCTGAGTGTAACCTGTTTGTGCAGCTTCACTGCTTTGGCACAAGTGGTAGCTTTCTTTTTTATGCTTTTTATTTATTCAAAATTCAGGACTAAAGCAACAATGCTCATTTACATCCGTAATAGACATGATGAAACAAGAACTTAATGAGACATTTGATTAGACCTCAGCCAGAGGCGGGTAGAGTATTCAAAAAGGAGTCACATGACCTTACGGAGCCTAAGGGGGAAGTTTTATCGCCACAGGATCATTTTAGATTATTACGATTTATTCCAGTCAAAAGTAATGCTAAAGAGCAGCAAGAGGCCTCATGTACTCAAGTAAAAGTCGCATTTTTCTCTCACAGTTGTACTCGAGTAAAAGTAAAAAGTAAGTGGTATTATGACAACTTTCACAAGTACAATTTATCAAAAAATGTACATAAGTAAATGTAATGGAGTAAATGTAATGAGTTACTTCCCACCTCTGACTTTAGCTCACAATAAAAGCACATCAGTATGGAGTCTGGAAAGAGCCAAATAGAAATAAATATTTACACCATTAAATAAATAAATAAATAAATGTTGAAATCGATAAATAAATGTTGAAATAAATCTGGCATTAAAATATTAAAATGGAACATTTTAATATTTAATGACATTTTTATTTATTTCATTGTCCCTTGTAGGTTAAATGAGCCAAATTGAAATAAATCAATGTTATATGAAATAAATAAATAAATGTGTCATTAATTATTTAAAAGTGGCATTAAATAAATAAAAGTTGAAATCAATAAATAAATGTTGAAATAAATGTAGCATTAAAATATGAAAAGAGGACATTTAAGTATTTAATTACATATTTATTTATTTCATTGCCCAGTTTGGGTTAAAAGAGCCAAATTGAAATAAATACATTTATTGATCAATTTTTGATATTTTTTACATCCCTAACCAATGCTGCTGTTACTCCCACTGCCCAATTGATTTTTAGATACATATCTAGTCTTTTACATCCCTGTTGTTAAACTAAAAAGCAAAGTTTGTTGTTTTGTTCATCAGTAACAGCCAGTTATACCCTCCTGCGAAAAGTTAATATTAGTAAAGATTTGCAAAATATTTTTGGTGCTTATAAGATTTGCGCGCAACCCTGTTGCCTGCAAAAATTGGGAACAGAGTTGCACCAAGTTTGTGAATACCAAATATATAATGTTAAAAAAATGCATTGATCTGTTAGCTTAATCAAGGCTTTGATAGTTTGTTGCCAATTGTTGAATATTTAGCAGAAAATCAGAAAAATTAAGCTTCACTTTTCATCCATTTGAAGCCCAAATGTCCTCCATTTTTGGAATAATTCAAAAGTAAATATTTTAGATTATATGTGTCAAAATCAAGGCCCGGGGGCCGGATCCGGCCCTCTGGGTCATTTTATTTTATTGTTATTAATGGCCCAATGTTATCTTGCGCTCATTTCTAACTTGTATAATTTTGACAATATATATTTTTATGGAAAGTAAAATATTGAAAGTTATTTAAAGTTTAAGTTGATTTATTCTGGAAATATATTCCTGCCTTTTTATTATTCATAATTATGTTAAAAAGTTACATTTTTATTAGGATTTTTAGGCTATTTTGTCGTTTCTCTAATATTTCGGCTACACGCTAGCTGTTTTGGCTAATTTAGACTTTAATTTTAAATTTTTTAGGCTGTTCTGGGCTTTAACTAATATTTCAGCTACATGCGAGCTGTTTTGGCTAATTTAGGTTTTTTTTTTAGTTTTTTAGGTTGTTTAGGAGTTAGGCTAATAGTTACATGCTAGCTGTTTTGGGTAATTTAGCGGGTTTTTTTCAGTTTTTTAGGCTGTTTTAAAATTTAGCTATTTTTTTTAACTACATGCTAGCTGTTTGGGTTAACCTGTTTTTTAACATTAATTTGGCATTTAGCTAATATTTTAGCTAGCAGCTTCAGCTTTTTCAGCTATCAATTTCAGCATCTTTAGCGGCCAAATTCAGCTTCCAGCATTACTAGCATTATCACAGGTAATGCTATTTATCTAGTTCATAATTCTGTTAAAAACTTACGGTTTTAAAGTTTTTCAAAATGTAGTTTTAGAGTGTTCAATAAATGTTTATCCTGTTCGGCCGTGACCTAAAGTGTGTTTTGGATTTTGGCCTCTTGTGCGATTGAGTTTGTCACCCCTGATTAAGATGCTGTAAATTCTAAAAAATAAAGAGCATAATTTTATTTTATGATCATATTTTTGTAGTTTTAGTTAAAAATGATTTAAATTGGTATTATTTACATTTTCATTCAATATGAAAATGCAAAATAATGAAATTAGTCAGTTATAAAGACTTTTGTCAGACTTGTGTTGTCATTACTGAAAGCCACTATCTTCCTGTAAAACATTTGGTTTGCTGGAGTTTTATAAAGTTGTAAAAATGAAGGAAACGCTTCTGTTTTCATGATTATAGAGCCGTTTTTGCTCTGGTTGTAGTGGACAATGTGGAGAAGTACATGAAGGAACAGTAAATTATCGGTTCTCACTTCCTTATTTCATGACTTCTACTGTAATAATAATAATAATAATAATAATAGTAATAATAATAAG
>NC_050515.1:7375375-7402237 GCF_002922805.2 Oryzias melastigma
AAGTTGATTTATTCTGGAAATATATTCCTGCCTTTTTATTATTCATAATTATGTTAAAAAGTTACATTTTTATTAGGATTTTTAGGCTGTTTTGTTGTTTATCTAATATTTCGGCTACACGCTAGCTGTTTTGGCTAATTTAGACTTTAATTTTAATTTTTTTAGGCTGTTTTGGACTTTAACTAATATTTCAGCTACATGCTAGCTGTTTCGGCTAATTTAGGCATTTTGTTTTAGTTTTTTAGGTTGTTTTGGAGTTAGGCTAATAGTTACATGCTAGCTGTTTTGGGTAATTTAGCGGGTTTTTTTCAGTTTTTTAGGCTGTTTTAAAATTTAGCTATTTTTTTTAACTACATGCTAGCTGTTTGGGTTAACCTTTTTTTTAACATTAATTTGGCATTTAGCTAATATTTTAGCTAGCAGCTTCAGCGTTTTTAGCAATCAATTTCAGCATCTTTATCGGCAAAATTCAGCTTACAGCACTACTAGCATGATCACAGGTAATGCTATATATCTAGTTCATACTTCTGTTAAAAACTTACGGTTTTAAAGTTTTTAAAAATGTAGTTTTAGAGTGTTCAATAAATGTTTATCCTGTTCGGCCGTGACCTAAAGTGTGTTTTGGATTTTGGCCTCTTGTGCGTTTGGGTTTGTCACCCCTGATTAAGATGCTGTAATTTCTAAAAAAAATAAAGAGCATAATTTTATTTTATGATCATATTTTTGTAGTTTTAGTTAAAAATGATTTAAATTGGTATTATTTACATTTTCATTCAATATAAAAATGCAAAATAATGAAATTAGTCAGTTATAAAGACATTTGTCAGACTTGTGTTGACATTACTGAAAGCCACTATCTTCCTGTAAAACATTTGGTTTGCTGGAGTTTTATAAAGTTGTAAAAATGAAGGAAACGCTTCTGTTTTCATGATTATAGAGCCGTTTTTGCTCTGGTTGTAGTGGACAATGTGGAGAAGTACATGAAGGAACAGTAAATTATCGGTTCTCACTTCCTTATTTCATGACTTCTACTGTAATAATAATAATAATAATAATAATAATAATAATAATAATAATAATAATAATAATAATAATAATAATAATAATAATAATAATTCAAAAGTTGGTATTTGTTTTAAAAAGTGCCGTTCATCATCCGGGTCTTATTCTGACAAGCTGCACGCAACCTTTTTTTCCACACTATTAGAAAACAGTAACATATAAATGTTTATCAGACATTAAAGATGGGAGTAAAAAGTTGCATAAACTTCAGTTGGGATGCTGCAGAAAACGAGTGAGTGTCCCTTTAATTCGCTCGGAGCCCTGTGGGGATTCAGCCTGTGGAATGCGTCGTTTGTGTGCCAGAAATTGTTCCCAGTGGACACCGAAACTCACTAAACCAAGACCTGGGAATATTCCATGATCCCGGATGTCTTTGGGCAGAGTGAGTTTTGATTGTTTCTCCGTGTAGTTTGGAGTTTTTCTCGGATGTAGCGGGTGTGGATGTGGTCGGAGCGGTAAGAAGCAGCTGCTGTAGCGGGATCAGGTGGATGAATTCCCGTTGTTTCACTCGGACTTCCATCTGCTAGCTAGCTAACAGCTAAGCGCACCTAAAATAAATCTCAGTAAAAGTTTCCCGGTGTTCCATATCAACATTAAAACATTTTTTTTATATTCAATGAATACTTTTATCCTTTTTGACGCATAATTTGCATAATATCTGCTGTGAATTAGTTGCTCTTTGTAGGCTAGCCGCTAGCTTTCCAATGCTAGCGCTTTAACTGCGCCTCTATTTGGAAAACAAGGTTAGTTGGGTAATTAGTGGGCTTTAATTAGCTTGTGGTTTGTCACGCTGCTATAAATGTCTTTTAGAGTTTATTTTTATGCTCCATTTTCAGCTGCTGTTCGTAGCCTTCAGTAGAAGTTCAACAGGTGATTGCTAGCAACTTTTAGCTTTCAAGGCAGTTGTTTTAGCTGAAGTTAGCCTTTGAAATGTATTAATTGAGTAGTGGTCAGCATTGAAATTGATCATTTTCGGGAAAACCTTAAACGCATCACAGGGAAACATTAAACTGGTAGTTCAATCTCATGGTTTGGTCTTCAATAAATAATCAAATAAAAAAAGTGTTTAATTTTAACTGAACAATAAAGTTTTCAGTTTTGTATTTGCACCTGTGGGCCACAGTAAAAGCAAAACTAATCCCTGGAGTAGTAAGAATCTGGGAGTCTGCTGTCCCTTCAGATCTTCCCATGGACTGGGCTTTCTCCCTGACTGGATCACATGCTGCTAATTGTGGTTGGCAGGTCTGCCAGTGCAGAAAAGCACAACCCACTCCGTCTGGTCTCAGCCACCTCACTTTCTCCTCATTTTTTCACCCCCAAATGTTTTGCATAGTTTGCTGTCACGCTCAGAATATTTAATATCCCTTTAGCCTCCAGTGACAAGTTTAACACCAAAGGAATGAGCAGGAATTCTGATGTCACTTCTTAGGTGTATGAGTAAGAAAGGAATGCTATTATGGTCTGATGTATTTCTCCAGACTCCTTTCTTTGCAATACAGCTCTCTTTTTGCTGATCCAGGTAGTCAGCTGAGGGTTGAACTGGAAAAAGTAAAACAAGAAAAAGAAGCATTTTCATCTTTATGAGCAGTTTACAGTCTTTTAAATAATTTAACATTTTCAGCCATATTGACAACTTGTCGACAAATTCAAAACTTGGGATACAGTCTTTCATAGCCTGGAGTTTGTGTGTTTTTTGACTGATTTATGTAGTAAAATTAGTGCTACTGAGGAAAAAGCTTGAAAAGTTGAAGTATTTTTCGACTCCATTTTACTATTATGTTTGCTATAAAGACTGGCAAAGTTGTGATTTATTTATTTGATCAATTTGTCCAGAATTAATTCTTATTCTGTTAAACCCGTGTTGAAGTCAAGGCCCGGGGGCCGGATTCGGCCCTCCACATAATTCTATCCGGCTCTCCAGATCATTTTATTTATTGTATAATTTTGACAAAAATATATTTTTATGAAGAGTACAATCTTGAAAGTTATTTAATGTTTAAGTTGATTTATTCTAGAATAATATTCCTAACTTTTTATTATTCATAATTATGTTAAAAAGTTATGGTTTTAAAGTTTTAAAAATTGGCATTCTGTTAGCTTTTTGGACTGTTTTGCATTTTTAAATATTTTTAGGCTGTTTTGAAGTTTATCTAATATTTCCGCTACATGCTAGCTGTTTTGGCTAATTTAGGATTTTCTTTTTAAGTTTTTTTTAGGCTGTTTTGGAGTTAGGCTAACATTTACTTGCTAGCTTCTTCGGCTAATTTAGGCTTTTTTTTTCAGTTTTTAGGATATTTCAAAGTTTAGTTATTTTTTCAGGTACATGCTAGCTGTTTTGGCTAACCTAAGTTTTTTTATTTTTAAGTTTTTTAGGCTAATTTGGCATTTAGCTAATATTTTAGCTGGCTATCAGCTTCAGTGTTTTCAGCTATCAGCTTCAGTGTTTTCAGCTATCAGCATCAGTGTTTTTATCTATCAATTTCAGCATCTTCAGTGGCCAAATTCAGCTTACAGCATTAACACTAGCATCGTGGGTAATACTACTTATCTAGTTCATAATTATATTAAAAAGTTACGGTTTTAAAGTTTTAAAACTGTCGTTTTAGAGTGTTCAATAAATGTTTATCCTGTTTGGCCGTGACCTAAGGTGTGTTTTGGATTTTGGCCTCTTGTGCGATTGGGTTTGACACCTCTGCTGTAAGATACTCTGAGGCGCTTCATTAGCTTGGCTGAGCTCATTTGCATCTTTTTTTTTCACAGGGTGACTCAGTGTCGTCCGTCACTTTGAACTTCCTGTTTGGTAGGGTAATTACCGCCAGCAGGCGTAGGGTGTGACGGTGGTTTTGATGGCCGAGCAGCTGACACCACCATCAGGATTTATCACGTTGCTTTAGAGCGACAGAACAGGCTGTTACTCAGCTGCCATTGAACTCACCTGATAAGTCATACTTGAGGTTATGATTCGACTTCAGCTTTGACTCATTACTGACTTTAATTCAGGCGTACAGGAAGGTGGTGCGTAGCCTTGAAAAGCTTTATATGATAACAGTGAACTGATAGCGCTGTCCTTGCTTATCTTTAACATTTTATTTGTGCTACACAAAAAGTCTTCCTACAGTTTGTGGATAATCGGATCCACTTCATGAGAAACATTTCAGTGGTAGTTGAGCTGATGCTGTTTGGTTCTTCTTTTTGTGAAGTTTTTCTAAAGTCATTGTGACTTTATTTTGACAAAATGGTTAGATTTTGTTATAGGTTGAAGTTTGTTTTGTCTGTCCCCCTGTGACCCGGTCCCAGATGACTGAAAGAAGATGGCTGGAGTTTTAGGTAGTTTTTTCCCCCTAACTACTAAAACACAATGTATTGTGGGAATATATAGTTCCCTGGATTTTAAAGGCAGTTTGGACACGATTCTCACCACTTTTCTTTAGTTTTTCCAAACGCCAGATATGACCTCACCTATTTCACAAAGTCAAAATTGAATCATTTTTTCACGTTTATTTATGACTCCATTGTGTTCTGATGGTGAAACTGTGGATGGTTTATTAAAAAAACATTTAAAAATGTTTTTTTTTTTGTTCAACTGCAATGCATTGTGGTCTATATTCACCAATCTAGTGATCATTGATGCATGCTAGTTTTTCGCAAAGGCTTCTGGGAAACTTCAAGTACACTTGATTTTGGAATTGGTAGATTCGGACAGCACTAGAACATGGCGGACGTGCTGTATTGTGAGTGGGGGGGTTGGACATTGCTTTTAATTTTATTGGTTGATCAAGTGTTGTTAACACATATTTTTGTGGCTTTTTTTTATTCAGATGATCGTTATGTGTGTATAAATATTTTTTTAGTTGATCTAAACTCAGCAACTGGATATGAATCTGCTTTGAGTCTCCATGTAGAAACGCTGAAGGTCACAGAACCTGCAGCTGGTGGACGTACGCCGTTCATTTGCATTTCAGTGCTCACTAATTTTGTCAACAAGTTGTTGTTTAGATAATTTCTGGGCCTTTTCTTGTGATTAAGGTGCAGTATTTTAAGTTTTTTTAATCAAATGTAAAACTTTTGTTAGCTTGTTGCTATTTTTCCTGAATTAAACAGAAAATTCAGGCTTAAATACATTTAATTTAACTTTTGAAACTTATATTTCAGTTATTGGTTTACACTTTATAACATTTTCAATGCTATAAAGTCAGTAAAGTGCAAAGAAAATCTCAGCATTTTACTTGTGTTTTCTATGAAGTTTGCTAAAGTTTGTTATTGTTGCTTTCTAAAAGGTTCTTTTGTGAGTCAGCTTTTATTTTTTGGCAGTAGATTGAACTATTCCTGGCAGGAATAGGGCTTAATGATTTGTTACATATTAATGAACTTTATTGGATGAGCGTAAACTCTTAGGTTATATTTTCCGCCATATTGTGGAGCTCTGCTGTTCGAGTTTCCTTTAACATCTCTGATTTGTCTCAACCAGCTGTAGATGTTTTCATGACTTCAGTTTTCATTAAAGTGAGAGAAAAAAGGAGTTCCTGACTTGGCCTGTAAACATCAGGAGCTGGAGTTTCTGTGGCGCATGAGCAGTCATGTTTCTGTCCTGAGTAAGATCAGTGCTTCTTTAACTCAACAAAATCATATTTTAACTGAAGGTTAATAAATGACAGCAGTCCTGGCTTCTGTGCTTGGAGCACTTTCATAAAAACTATCTTTCTTTTCCAGTCCTGGTTGGTGGAAATACTCTCGTCTGTTGGCCGTCTTTACTTTCTGCCTCTGGCTGGTCAAAACTGAAGAGACACTGACTCCAACATCCTGTCCTCTTTGTTTTTTTTTGTTTTTTTTCCCAGATTGTGCCGTGAACGTTCACAAGAACTGCAAGTCCCTGCTGGGTGAGTGCACCAGCAGCAAGTCCAAGGTAAACATCTCAGCAGCGCAGATAAAAAACGATACAGCTCACAGTGAATTCCATACGTGTATTCAAACATTATACAGCAGCAATGTGGAGTAACAGATAGGAAACTAGTGCTGCCACAATCGATTATTTTATTAGTCGACCAAATAACTGATTATTTTTTCCAATTAGACGACTAATCTGGTCATTGTCAAACTGGATGTAGAGCAGAAATCTTAACCATCATTAGCTTTAAACTAACTAAAAACTAGATATATAGCATTACCTGTGAATGCTGTGAGCTGAATTTGGCAGCTGAAAATGCCAGTGCTGATAGCTGAAAACGCTGAAATTGATAGCTAATAATGCTGAAATTGTTTGCTAAAAACGCTAAAATTGATAGCGAATAACCCTTAAACTAATAGTTGAAAACGCTGAAATTGTAAGCTAATAATGCAGAAATTGATAGCGAATAACCCTTAAATTAATAGCTGAAAATGCTGAAATTCTTAGCTAATGATGCTGAAATTGATAGCTAAAACGCTGAAGCTGATAGCTAAAAACACTGAAATTGATAGCTAATAACCCTTAAACTAATAGCTGAAAATGCTGAAATTGATAGCTAATAACGCTGAAATCAATAGTTAAAATTTGCGGAAATTTACAGCTAATGACGCTGAAATTGTTAGCTAAAAACGTGAAATTGATAACTAATAATGCTGAAATTGATAGCTGAAACGCTGAAGCTGATAGCTAAAAACGATGAAATTGATAACGAATATCCCTTAAACTAATAGCTGAAAACGCTGAAATTGTTAGCTAATAATGCTGAAATTGATAACGAATAACCCTTAAACTAATAGCTGAAAATACTGAAATTGATAGCTAATGACACGGAAATCAATAGCTAAAATTTGCTGAAACTGACAGCTAATGACGCTGAAATTGTTAGCTAATAACACTGGAATTGATAGCTAAAAACGTGAAATTGATAGCTAATAATGCTGAAATTGATAGCTAATAACTCTAAAGCTGTTGGCTAAAAATGCTAAAATTGATTGCTAATAATGCTGAAATTGATGGATAAAAACGCTGAAACTGATAGCTAATAACCCTGAAGCTAATAGCTGAAAACGCTGAATCTTATAGCTGGCTATAATATTAGTTAAATGCCAAATCATCCTAAAAAAGTGTAAGTTAGCCAAAACAGCTAGCAGGTAGCTGATATATTAGCTAAACTTCAAAATAGTTTAAAAAACCTTAATAAGTACCAAAATAGTCCTAAAAGCTAGAAGAATACCATTATACCCTTCCACTTTACTACACTCTGACTCCATATAATATAAAGTAACGACTAATCGACTATTAAATTAGTCGTCGACTATTTTAATAGTCGATTAGTCGTTGATTAGTCGACTAATCGTGGCAGCTCTAATGTAAAGCAAACATCTTAACTATCATCAGCTTTAAACTAACTAAACAGTAAAGACAATGAAGACGATAGTTTATCAAACTTTTATTGAATCATGCAGCCTCTGTCTTTCATCAGCGTCTGGAATGAAAACAAAATCAAATGAGAGAGATATCTACCTACCTTTGACCCTACACCATCCATCAAACCCGTTTTGACAGATGCCCCGCCCCTCAAGATGACATAATCATTTAATCTTTTCACTTTTATAAATATAGGGTCAAAGGTCACCTGTCAAAATGAGTTTGATTGAAAGGATATTCCTGATCTCTCTGATCAGTTCTGCATCTGAAACGAGGAACTATTTTTCACAAAAGATAAAGTTTTGGTCTCTTTGACTCAAATAATGAAAAAAGTGCATTTTTTTGGAGCTGAACGCTCACAACTTTGTTCAACTTTACTACACTCTGACTCCTTATAGTATAAAATAACGACTAATCGACTATTAAATTAGTCGTCGACTATTTTAATAAAAAAATGAAAGCAGAAAAGCAAATGAAAGAAAAAATCCATAAAACATTCCAAATGGAAGCGTTTTGTGTATTTTGATGACTGCAGGTATTGGTAACTATATATATTTGAAATGTATATATATTTTAAAATGAGCTCATTATTTTTTATGTTCTTCCTGCAGAAAGATTCTGGTCTAAAAGCTGGTTTGTCAGGATCTCCTCGACTTGGTAAGCTAAAATCTTGTTAACTAAAAAGTAGTTTAGTTAAAAAACAGTTTTGCACTCCTACTTTATGTGTGAAAGTCTGGTTTTTGTGCGACACTGAGCTGGACGGGAGGAGATTGATCTCCAACAGTTTGAGGGAAAAGGTGATGATTAGCCGTAAAGAGCTCAGTGATGGATCTGAACATCGTTTATGATGCTCCACTTTCAGGATTTGCAAAGAAATAAAATCCTTTTTTTATATTTTAATTTTCTTCCAAGAAAGGTTGGATTCTAAGCATGGATTCTGCCTTTTTGTGCAGGAGCTCCAGTCTTAACTCTTATTGCAGCGTCAGGCAGGTGTTGCTGCATGTGCTTGAACCCGCGGGGGAGCTGACCTGCTGCAGCAGCTTTAGTTCATCTCCTGTAGCAGCTGTTGTTCTCCTCTTGACAGCTGGAGTCCTTTCAGTCGCACCTTATTTCTCCTCATGCCTCGCCCGGCCAATCAGTGGCGTGTGTGGGGGGTCAGGAAGAAGAAGCCTTATATAAGGGCGGCGCATCTTTCCAGAAGTTGCCACAAATCTCACGTCTGTGTGAGTCGCTTATAAATTAGTTTCTTCGCCTGTTTCTGAGACGTTTGCGATGGACGTAGCAGCCGCTAAAGGCCACAGAACGGCGGGCGCCAAAGCCTTCTCCAGGACTGTAAAGACGCCGTCCCCGTCCGCCTCATCGTGGGGCTTGTCTGGACGCGTTGGCGTGCGAGTGTTAATGCACCGCGACATGATCGCCCGCCGCTTCCTCAGATCCCTGCCTCGATCTTGGCTGAACAAATATTGGGCTCGTTGTGGGCAGAACTCTCCCAAGTCGTCCTCCTCTCCACTCCGCTGGTCATCCTCTCCTTTCTCGCTGTCTTCTCCTCGTTTCTCCTCACGTTCCTCCTCCCTCCCGTCTCATTTTCTCCGTTCACCTGTGTCTCGTCTCTCTTTCTCAGCACTAAGAGACCGGGACAGGGAGAAGGATCAGGCAGGACCGGGCGCGTCTCAGGCTCTGGATGGCCACCGCGGTTTTCCCGGTGCCCCAGGCATGACCGTTGGTCTGTTGGGACCTAGCTCTCAGCTGTCGGCTGTGCAGTTCTCTTGCTCCTCCAGCTCCTCCACCTGCAGCCTCCCGCAGCACGCCAACTCAGGGTGAGCCCACTTTTTCTGTGGAGATTTTGAGCTCAAAAAGCGTCTAAAAACTTGTGTAGTGGAATCTAGATGTTGATGACATTCTTTGTTCTGTGAAAAAGCAAAGTGTGACCCGTGTGTCTCCTTCAGATCCCTGTCCGGGGAGATGGATGAAACCGATGCTTTCCGCATCAAACGCTGCAATGAAGACGTCATTTCTCTCGCTCCTTCAACCACAGAGTCCATCTTTGACGAAGGTGAAGCAGAAACTTCTTTTTTCTTCCAGTTTATGAAACTCGTTTGGAGATATTTGTGAGGTATTAGAAAGAGATACGATGTGCATCACGATATAATAGATCTTAAGGGACAATAAATCTGAACAAAATTCTATAAAATGCATTTATTTTAAATAACAAAACATAAAACTCTGCAACTGGATCTCATTTAAAAATTGCTTTTACCCAAGCAAATCCCAAGTGTTTTTTATATATATAAATTATTAAATGTTATTATATTAAATGTGAACATTTTCGCACTTCTTCTTTTGTTTAAACTCTCAAAGTTCAAACCTTCATAGAAAAATAAGTCCAGTTTTAAAGAATGAAAACAAAGATCTGATCGCGATTGAAGATTTATGTCAATTTGTCAAACTGAGCGGATTCTGTACAGGAGTCGCAGCATGGAGGAGATTGAGTTTCAGTGTTTTACAGCCAATCAGGACGCAGAACACGACGTGCTGTTAAAGAAAATAAACGTGTGCAAAATTTAGCTGGAAAAAGTCTGTGAAACGGTGAACTGTTGACGGATTATGGTAGTCAAAAGAATACGTTAAAGGGTTAATTATGACAAAAATAAAGTTCCATAGGTGTAACTCGCAGCAGCAAAAAAAGTGCACTATATAAAAAAAGAATCATATAGAACTATTGGGAGAAATTGATTAATCAAATTCTAGGAGAAAGTACAGAGATTTCAACATAAATAGACTGAATATATTCTTTACTGCCGTAATTATATTCTGATCCTCTGTGTTGTGAGCGGAGCTGCATCTTCTTGTTTGCTTTCAGTAGCAAATCCTGATACACCTGCAGTGCCCTCTAGTGGTTGTAGCTGTGTATTGTTAAAGGATCATATATAAAGACTCCTGGCCAAGAAATTCAAAAAACCACGACTCATATGAAGAAAAATGTGATTACTGTTTGCAAATAAATTAATGATTCATTAAAAATAGTTTCCGCAGCATTTAAAGTCAATTACCAGTACCGCTAAGTAAAATATTACTCCACACAATCGCTAGACATTTGTTTTATCACAGTTACTGATGACAAATCCACCTCTTTTCAGACATTTTATGCCTCTGAGTTTATGTAATAATGTATAAAAAGTAGGGCTGCCACAAACGATTATTTTAATAGTCGAATAATCACCGATTATTTTTTCCGATTAGTCGACTAATCGGGTCATGCACAAAGTGGATGTAAAACACACATCTTAATCATCATTTGCTTTAAAATAACTAAAAACTATATATATATATATATTCACACTAGCATCATCATAGATGAAATGTAAGCTGAATTTGACCGCAAAAGATGCTAGTGATTATAGCTGAATATGCTGATAGCCAACTAAAATATTAGTTTAAAGGCCAAATTAGCCTAATTAAAGCCAAGGTTAGCTAAAACAGCTAGCATGCAGCTGAAATATTAGCTAAATTCCAAAACAGCCTAAAAAACTTAAACAAAAAAAGACTAAGCTAGCAAAGACAGCTAGCATGTCTGAAATAAAAAAAACCCAAAATAGCCTAAAAAACCTTAATAAATGCCAAAATAGTCCAATAAGCTAGCATAACACCATTATAACTTTCAAAATTACTATACTCTGACTCCATATAGTACAAAGTAACGACTAATCGACTATTAAATTAGTCATCGACTATTTTAATAGTCGATTAGTCGTCGATTAGTCGACTAATCGTGGCAGCCCTAATAAAAAGAGGTTTATGATGTAAGATTTCTAAATGACTCTCAGTCATGAAAGATTTTCCTTTAAAATAAAGTACCGTCTATTATTCCCATTCTGATGATTTAACTGGTTCCAGCTCAACAGAACCTACAGCTGCACCTTTTCTTTTAAAGTCCTAATTCAAATGACATCAGTAACTTTTCTAAAATTTAAATGTATTTGTTTAAAACTGTTTTTTGGGGGGTAAAGGTGTTACATTTTAATATCTGACTGGAAATAAACTCATGAAGTAAATTTAAATCCAGAAGTCGTCAGTTTTTTTATTTTTCTGCTCCTCCGTTCAGATGCTCACTTTGCAGCGGTGCGCGCCGACTTAGAGCTGGATGCTCAGGACCTGGAGGCGGAGTCATGGAGCTCGGCGGTTGACCAGCAGTATCTAAAGAAGCACTCAAAAGACACCGTTAAGAGGCAGGATGTCATTTATGGTGAGCACACACTTGAGTCTCTTTTTAGAAGTTAGAGTTTAGTGGATGAAATCTGGTCAAAGATGAGTGATGAGAGCTCAAAACAAAACGCCGGTGTTGTCCCGCAGAGCTGATGCAGACGGAGATGCACCATGTCCGAACACTGAAGATAATGCTGCGCGTGTACGTCAGAGAGCTGAGGGAGAACCTCCAGATGGACTCCAGCAGACTGGACTGTCTGTTCCCACGCTTGGAAAACCTCCTCGACCTTCACGCACGTTTCCTGTCGCGCCTCAAGGAGCGGCGGAGGGAAAACCTCGTGTCTCCTAGCAACAAGAACTACGTGATTAACAGAGTGGCCGACATCCTGATCACACAGGTAAAAAGACAAAAAAAGTCCTTCAGTTGGAGCTTTAGAACCCAAATAAATTGTGCTTTTTGTGTGCAGTTCTCTGGAGAAGTTGGGGAGAAGATGAAGGACAGTTATGGAGACTTCTGCAGTCACCACACTGAAGCAGTCGGCTACTATAAGGATCAGCTGCAAAACAACAGACGGTTTCAAAATACTATACGGGTACAAAAACGTTCTTAGAATCTCCTTAACTTTATTTAAAGCGTTAATGACTGACGAAATGTTTTTATTTCTCTAGAAAATCAGCAATCTGTCCATCGTGAGACGGTTAGGTGTAACCGAGTGCATTCTGTTGGTGACGCAGAGGATTACGAAGTACCCAGTACTGGTGGAGCGCATTCTACAGTACACTGAAGGTCGTCCTGCTGGAAAAAAACCTTAAACCTTAATGAGCCAAATTGACAGTATAATAAAACATGATCTTTTTTGTTTTTAGGGGGTACAGAAGAGCATGAAGACTTGACTCGAGCTCTGGGTCTTATCAAAGACGCCATCGTGCAAGTGGACTCGATGGTTAACCTTTATGAAAAAAATTCTCGACTCCGAGATATTCACAACAAGATAGAGCCAAAGGCGCTGGGGAAAATCAAGGGGGGGCGGGTGTTCCGCAGGGAGGACCTCGCCGTGGGAAGGCGGCGGCTGCTTCACGAGGGCACGGTCAGCTGGAAAGCCGCCTCCGGGAGACTCAAAGGTATGATGGGAACAAAGATCGGTCCAATGAGAGCTCATTAGCATCATAAAGATCAAAAGATAAGATTTAGTAAATTGTTAATTTTGGCATCCTCTAATAAAGGCGAGTCAAACTCAATCGCATAAGGGGCCGAAATCCAAAACGCACTTTAGGTCGTGGGCCGAACAAGATAAACATTTATTGAGCACTCTGAAACTTTAAAACTGTAACTTTTTAACATAATTATTAACTAGATATAAAGCTTTACTTGAGATAATGCTAGTGTGAGTGCTGTAAGCTAAATTTGGGAGCTGAAGATGCTGAAATTAATAGCTAAAAACCCTGAAGCTGATAGCTAAAAACGCTGAAGTTGATAGCTAAAAACGCGGAAGCTAATAGCTGAAAACGCTGAAGCTGATAGCTGAAAACGCTGAAGCTGATAGCTGAAAACGCTGAAGCTGATGGCTGAAAACGCTGAAGCTGATGGCTGAAAACGCTGAAGCTGATAGCTGAAAATTCGGAATCTGATAACTAAAAACGCGGAAGCTGATAGCTGAAAACGCTGAAGCTGATGGCTAAAAACGCAGAAGCTGATAGCTGAAAACGCTGAAGCTGACGGCTGAAAACGCTGAAGCTGATAGCTGAAAACGCTGAAGCTGATGGCTGAAAACGCTGAAGCTGATGGCTGAAAACGCTGAAGCTGATGGCTGAAAACGCTGAAGCTGATAGCTGAAAATTCGGAATCTGATAACTAAAAACGCGGAAGCTGATAGCTGAAAACGCTGAAGCTGATGGCTAAAAACGCAGAAGCTGATAGCTGAAAACGCTGAAGCTGACGGCTGAAAACGCTGAAGCTGATAGCTGAAAACGCTGAAGCTGATAGCTGAAAACGCTGAAGCTGATAGCTGAAAACGCTGAAGCTGATAGCTGAAAACGCTGAAGCTGATAGCTGAAAACGCTGAAGCTGATAGCTGAAAACGCTGAAGCTGATAGCTGAAAACGCTGAAGCTGATAGCTGAAAACGCTGAAGCTGATAGCTGAAAACGCTGAAGCTGATAGCTGAAAACGCTGAAGCTGATAGCTGAAAACGCTGAAGCTGATAGCTGAAAACGCTGAAGCTGATAGCTGAAAACGCTGAAGCTGATAGCTGAAAACGCTGAAGCTGATAGCTGAAAACGCTGAAGCTGATAGCTGAAAACGCTGAAGCTGATAGCTGAAAACGCTGAAGCTGATAGCTGAAAACGCTGAAGCTGATAGCTGAAAACGCTGAAGCTGATAGCTGAAAACGCTGAAGCTGATAGCTGAAAACGCTGAAGCTGATAGCTGAAAACGCTGAAGCTGATAGCTGAAAACGCTGAAGCTGATAGCTGAAAACGCTGAAGCTGACAGCTGAAAACGCTGAAACTGACAGCTGAAAACACTGAAGCTGATAGCTGAAAACCCTGAAGTTGATAGCTAAAAACGCGGAAGCTGATAGCTGAAAACGCTGAAACTGATAGCTAAAAACGCAGAAGCTGATAGCTGAAAACGCGGAAGCTGATAGCTGAAAACGCTGAAGCTGACAGCTGAAAACGCTGAAGCTGATAGCTGAAAACGCTGAAGCTGATAGCTAAAAACGCTGAAGCTGATAGCTGAAAACGCTGAAGCTGATGGCTGAAAAACGCTGAAGCTGATAGCTGAAAATGCTGAAGCTGATAGCTAAAAACGCTGAAACTGATAGCTGAAAACGCTGAAGGTGATAGCTGAAAACGCTGAAGCTGATGGCTGAAAAACGCTGAAGTTGATAGCTGAAAACGCTGAAGCTGATAGCTAAAAATGGGCTTATTTAAAATGTTAAAACTGTAACTTTTAAACATAATTATGAATAATAAAAACAGACAGGAATATTATTCCAGAATAAATCAACTTAAGCCTTTAATAACTTTCAATACTTATTTTTTTTTTTGCCAAAATTATACAAGTTATGAAATTCATGCAAAATAACTTTGCGCCATTAAAAACAATAAAATGATCTGGACGGGCGGATCTGCTGTAATAACTCCAAAATATGAACTTTGTGGTGGAATCTTAAATTCCGTGTTTTCATGTGACGTTGGTACTCTTGTGTTTTAATTCTTGGCCGTCAACTCCCTCAGCTGTAGATGAGGAGTTCAACCAGCTTCCTTTGTAAGTCTGTTTTCTGATCATTCTTTCAGACATTCTGGCCGTTCTTCTGTCAGATGTGCTGCTTTTACTGCAAGAAAAGGATCAGAGATACGTTTTTGCCACAGTGGTGAGTCATTTGCCTTCGTGTTTCTTAGAGAGTAATGTTTCAACTTCTACTCATCATCTTCGCGGTTTTCTCCACTCAGGACAACAAACCTTCAGTGATTTCCCTCCAAAAGCTGATCGTCAGAGAAGTCGCCCATGAAGAGAAAGCCATGTTTCTCATCTGTGCCTCCTCCAACGAGCCGGAGATGTACGAGATCCACACAACGTCTAAAGAGGAGCGAAACTCCTGGATAACGTTCATCCGACAGGCTGTAGAGAGGTACTTTTGTTCTCCTCTGAAGTAGCTGTGCTGGTTTATTCTGGAGAATTCTCTTGTAGACTGATGCTGAAGTTCGGTTTAATCCGGTCTTTTTTCCTCCTCTTAGCTGTCCTCACACAGAGGAGAGGCTGTTCAGTGAGGAGGAGGAAGCTCGAGCTTCCAGGCTGAAGGAGTTTCAAGGTGACTTTCAATCACAATTTTTAATTTATGTTTAACTTGGTGACATGTTGAAAAAAGAAATACATGTGCTAACTTAGATTGTTTCCTTTTAGTTTATTTTCTGATCCTGAAGGAAAACTGCCAGATTCTGGTCACATCAGTCTTAGTCACGTGACTTAAAACGGCTGCTTTGATTGCTAAGCTAGTAGCCAAAAGCTAACAAAAACATTTTTACAGAGAATTAAGATTCAAACAAATAAAGTTGCTGATTTTGTGGAAACTTTTGAGAATTTTCCTACAGCAAGAATGAATTAAATTCAGAAATTTTAGCACTTTGTGTTGAGGAAAAAAAAAAAAAAGATAAAGTACCGTCAATCTTTTTGTCCTGAAACATAATCGGAGTCTGGATTGAGAGTTAAAAATGCATTCTATGGGGGGAAAAAAAATCATGGAATTAAAAAAAAAATCAGAAACGACTTCCACAAATCAACAACTTCGTTTCATTGAATCTTTAGCATCTGTAAAAATATTTTTAAAAATCTACTGATACTACTGTTTTATTATGAAAATACATTTTCAAATCTTAAAAATGCCAACTTCTGCCCCGTTTGGACCGGTCTGTGAAAATATGATCTCATTTAAGCCGGTCAGTAGCCTGAAAAAGTTTGGACCTTCCAATATTAAAGTCTCCGTTTAGTTCTCGAGATTTAAAGTTGTGATTCTTCTCTGAAGACTCAGTTTATCTGATGTTTGACTCATAGAGCGGCTGAGCCAGAAGGATGCCGTGATCGTCCAGGCTCTGACCGAGAAGCTGCAGCTGTTTGTGGAGATGTCCGAGTCTGTGTCCGGTCTGGAGGATTCTGCGTTACGGTCCAGACTGCTGCTCCGAGGAGATACCTCCGATCTCCAGCAGGGGGAGGCGTTGCTCAAAGCAGCCATCACTGAGGGTATGAAGATGCTGGACAACACAGATCTTTAATGGTTCTTTTTTGATGAAACCTTTTTTTGTTTGTTTTAGTGGAGAACCTGCAGAACCTCCTTCAGTCGGAGAAGAGAGAGGAGGCTCAACCGCCACGTACAGAGGAAGGAGGCGGCTCTGGGCTCCTCCCCAGGCGAGCAGACACCTTTGGAGGTTATGACAGCATCTCCTCCATTCAAAGTAGGTTCAAATTTAACTCAAAACAAGAAAAAAATCCTTTTCATCTCTCTAATAGTCTCCCAAAGCATGTGTTTGTTAAACATTCTGAGTTTAGTATTTAAAAATGCAAAAATTAGACAATTAGATATAAATATAATCAATATTTTAGTATTTTTGAGCTAAAGTTTTGTTGGTTCTGATTTTTCTGTGGCAGATGGCATCGTGAAGAAGAACTCTCCCGGAGAGTCCAGATGCAGAGACAGGAGCCAGAGAGCCAGCTCCGACCCTCAGCTCAAAGAGATCTGTGGGAAACACAGCCTGCAGCAGACAGTAGGGGCTCCACTCACTAAAACACACGAAACAAAACCATTAGCAGATGATTGACTGCTTTATCCTGGAGAGAATTCAAACAATTATCAGGAAAGTTTATATCTCACTCTTTCTGTTGTAAGGAGACTTTGAGGGTCCAGAAAAGTGCCTAAATACATCAAATATATTATTATTATCTTTATATCTCTAACTTGTTTTGTCAACTTAATCAGTGTTTGTCACTTAGCTGAATATAAAAACACACTGAGAGAGACAGACTTGTCCTTTTGTCTTAACTTTTCTCTTAAGTGAACGGATAAATGAACAAAGTTTGGGAGGAAAAGAAGTCCGTTAAAATACGGAAGTCGACTGTTTTCTACAATTTCTGTTCCTCGTATGTTGTCGTGTGACTTTAGTCATTTATGTTAATATTCAAAGGCCTGAACTTCCTGTCAGGCTTTGTAAGTTAGAAGGCTGTGGAAGAACTTTAAAGGCTCTTATTTTGTTTGTTTTCTTAACATTTTTTCTTAATTTTATACCAGTTTTCACAAAATCACCATAAAAGTTCTCTACAGAAAAACGTCTAGCATAAGAAAAAAAATCAGAAAAATGGCGTAAAATGGTAAATACCATTTATCTCAAGAGTTATGTTCTAAAAATAACCTAGGATAAGTTACATTTGCAAAGTAGAATTCTTAAATCCCGAACTCGAGTCTGCGATATTCTGATCACTGGGCGATAAAACTTTAGAACTTTTAGAACTGAGTCTATCGGAATTCGCTTTTATTTTGAAGAGTCAGAAATCGACACTCGTCAGTTGTAAGCATTTGCTCCTCTTTGTCGAGTAAATGTTTGCATCTAATTACTTATGTTTTTTTTTTTTTTTAACTTTTCTACTTTTATCGTCTCCAAGATAATCGTTTGGATCCAGACGGAACTGGAAGACAAACCGTGTTGATTTGTTGACCGCGATGTAGCATTAGCATGTCGCTAATGCTAACACAGACCGGTTTACAGTCGGACAACGTTTTTTTGACAAAATCCTGTCAACATTTCCACATTTGGGTGTTGTTCCCGTCACAGCTTTAGCCTTTCTGACCCATTTCGTTTACAGCATCACTGTAAGTCGTGTGTGATCTTGTGCAGGTGGAGGAGAGCCGCGCTTCTCCTGCGAGACGGAGCTGGATGTGGTCAAAGGCCTTCCCGAAGACAGAAGTAAGATTCTAACACACACAACTGGATTCCTACTGACGTTTGGGAACTTTCCAAATCTTGAATTGTCTTTGTGTGAAGTTGAGTCACTAATTTTTTTTTTTTTTTGTAGCTTATTGGCAGCGTGTTGATGCTCTCCCAGAGCCTTTATAGTCTGCAGGTAACCACATCTTCACGTTTATTCATTTATTTAAGGAGTTTCTGTATTTTTATGTCTATAAATCTGGATTTATTTCTCCCCAAATCTTCTGAACGTTTGGATGCATGTATTTTATCGGTTTGTTTGCATCCTCAGGCCATCATATCCCAGCAGGACAGTCACATCGAGCTCCAGAGGGCCTCCCTGACGGAGCGGGCCTCCATGCCCAACCGCCACCGAGGAAACGTGCTGCTGGAGCAGGAGAAACAGCGGACGCTGGCCCTGCAGAGAGAGGAGCTCGCCACCCTGCATAAGCTGCAGTCTCAGCACCGGCAGGAGCAGCAGCGCTGGGAGAAGGAGAGGGAGAGGCACCGGCAGCAGGTGGAGGCCACCGAGGCCCGGCTGCTGCAGAGGGAGGAGGAGTGCAGGCGGCTGGAGGTCAGCTGATGGCAAACATCACGGATGAGGTTAGATTTTCAACAAAAGTTTCAATGTTTTGTGTTTTTAATGAAAGGAGCATCTCGCGAAAGAGAAGGAGGAGCTGGACCGACAGAGGGAGACGTACCAGCAGGATCTGGAGAGGCTGAGAGAGTCCACCAGAACCGTGGAGAAAGAACGGGAACGTCTGGAGAACCTGAGGAAGACCAAGAGAAAGACGATTGAGGTGAGCTGACTGCAGAGGGACGCTATAGAACAGATGGACGAACTGTATCACTCGTGGGCCACAAAGGGGTTTAAAATCTGACAGACGGGCCGGACCAGAACCAGAATCCTGGCATGCTTTGGTAATTCACCTCATAAAAGAAAGAAATAACACGGATCTGGACAAAAACATGCTCAAATTTTGATTTAAATTACTTTAAAACAGAACATTTAGAGTTTTTATGTCAAAACTGTGTTTTTGTTCTTATTTTACTTCCATTAATGGGTTGATGTCCTTCAGGGAAAAACTCAGAATGATGCTGCCTTCAGGTGGTGTTGAAATAATCGGAAAAATGACTGTCCCACTTGGAAATCACACACGAATATCGGAAAAACAGCAGAATGAATGCAGATCCACTTCCTGAACCAGAACAAAGGTCACTTTATTAGTAGTGCGCCATCTATAGGGAGACACCGGAACTACAAGTAAAATAAAACAATAATTAGGAAACCATTAATATGTTGTCGTTTGTAAACCTCTGCTATAGAATTATGATCAAACTAATACATTTACTAAACTGTGCGTTCAGATAAAAATCACTGGATTAAGGAGAAAATGGGCATAAATTGTATAAAATAGTATGTTTGGATGTTTATTCACGTGCTTCTTGATATAATATAACTATATTTACTTTTTGACACGACTACACTTATATCTTATATGTTACATATTTAAGAAACTTTTAAATTACAAAATATTTTTTAAATATTTGTTAAGTTGAAAAGATGTATTATTATCATGACATATCTGCTTGAATATATATACTATAAAATAATTATTTTTGGAGTTAATTTGTCATAAAATGGACTTAAATTAAAAAATGAATCTTTTTGTTTTATTGTTTTTAACAGTAAGTAAGTTTACATTAGTAATAGGTTGAATGGATGAGATGAGTTCATAACAAATATTAGATTTTTTTTCTCATGAAACTGAATCACTTTCATGTTTCGGGACACGGATGACACTGAGAGGTCTTTGGATTTCTTTTTGGAAACGTTCCTCCCTGTAATGGACCTGATTACCGGCCGTCTCTATTAGCTGCCGTCCCGGTGGAACCACCACGTTTATCTGACACGATTAGGCCGTATCGTCTTTGTTCAGGACATTGACCTGCAGGAATGTCTTGTGTTATGAATGTTTGTCTGTGAGAGTTAGCAAAAGATAAATGAAAAGAAATCTAAAAAATAATTAAATTTAGCTGATTTCTGTAAATATTGCTGCTGGTTCTGCAGGTTTAAATACGGTCAAACGCACTGACTCATGTTTCTGTTGACGACATTGAGATTTCTCACAGCAAACACCTGCAGGTTTACAACAAACAGACATAAAAACCTCTTAACTGCAGCTTTAAACCTCTTTAACCTTCCTATATTACATTGTTTGGGTAAAAGAAAGTCAACAACAGCCTGTTCTGAAAGTGTTAAACGATTAATGTGTCTCTATCTTTTTCTTCCTTGTATCTGTTCCTTCATTACAATGAGCGCTTTTGTTTGAGAGTTTAATGGGAGAAGAGTCTCAGAATGATCCAGCGGCTGTAATTTCATTCCTGTTTTGCTAACAGACCCGAGAGTCTCAGCATTTTTGCCTAATATGAGGCTTCAGCTACTAAATTCTTATAACTTTTTCAGTTCAGAAAAACAAATCCTTTGTGGTTTCATACAAACGGTAAAATAAACCCACAAAATAGTTGTCTTGCAAAGCAGTTTCTTTACTTTTTTCTGTTTGTGTAAAAGAAATAATTCATGATTTTAATATGGAAATGTGTTCATTTTAATTATGTCAGTACAACCAGACAAAATATTTGTTTCATTTTATTCTGAATATTTAACAAATGTAATCAAATTGCTGACATGTGTATCATAATCGGATGAATCAAGAATCGGTGATCAACCCTGATAGTTACCAGTACCTGAAAGTAAGACATTTCATCACTTACTCCCCCACCTCCACCTCCACCAGGAAGGAGGGTTGGTTGACCAACCATCTGAAATGTTTAGAGTGTCATCTGTGCTGCGTATGAGAAGCACATGACTCCTTTGATTCATCACAATGCTGCAGAAGTCTGTAAACACAGATGAGTCATCTCTGGTTCCATCTCAGTGTTTAGACATGGCAGCAGTGGATGCAGTTTGTTTCTGGACAGAGAGACCGCCGTGGGGATTTTCTGGGTTCACACTTTTCTAACCGTTCAGTCAGGAGTTTTGTCATTGTTTGTGCATTAACTCTTCATTAATATATAATTGGGGGCAAGTAGGATTTATTTATTTGTTGCATTTAGACTGTGGAAAATAGAGCTGGTTATCGGTTATCATTTCCAGAAACGATTCAATTCACAATTCTGATTGTGATTTTTTTTTTTTTTTTTTGATTTATCAATTTAATTTAATTTTAAGTTTACAAATTTCTACACGTTTGTTTAGAAATACATAAAAAATCTACTATGTATTTTGAATATATTTATATTAGTCCAATACAGTTCACATATTGCAAAGTTTACTAGTGAAATAATGAGATTGGTAATATCCTACAGTGTTACATGGATTCTCAAACGGAGAAGTTCTGACAAAAATGTTCATTAACATTGTAAACATTGTTCTGCTTGTTCTCCTGGAGACCGTTTTTGTTTGGCCACTAGGTGGCGATTGCGCTGTAGACGTAAACCTTTTTCAAGAAGAAGACGACAGTATGAGGGGAAAAACAAAGTTTTAGGCCACAAATAGTTACTTTAAAAAATATTTGCTTAAATGAATTTGGAAAATGAATCCCAGTAAGTAAATAAAGATGTTCATTTAGTCAGCAATGTGTTTTTTTGGTCGACCGAGCGTTAGCGTTAGCTGTCCTATGGGAATTTCTATTAAACGTTAGCATCAAGCTAGCTGACTTTAGCCTTATATGCTAAATCAATTTATATCTTTTATGAATCGATTATTGATCTATTAAACTTAAATCGATTCAAATCGAATTAAAGGATTTTTTAAACCCAGCCCTTGTGGAAAGTCCAGCCTATTGACTGTATATGAGAACTGGACTAGGTGAGTGTCCATGTCTGGTTTCCCTCTGTACTCATAAACCTTGTGCTATCCTAGCATATTTACATAAAAAGTTTGTCATTTGGACCCCTCTGTTTTTTTCTATCATAAAATCGTTCCCAGTGACATTTTAAGTAGTTTGTTGCCAAAATCAAAAAGCCTTTGTTGCTTTATTAGAAAGATTTTATGCACGGTGCCAGTCGCTCATTAGAAACATAATTCTGGTTTGTGGGCGGGACTGTTGACTCAAAACGATCTGCCCCCCTCCCCATCGCTGAGACCTCTGTTGGAGCGCTAACGCTCAAGCTTTTACCCTCAAGCTAACCAAAAACCACCTCCTCTAAGCGAAAAACGAAATTGTGGTATTTTCATTGAGAGAATTTATTATCAAAATTCCAATTTGCGAAATTTCAAAGTTAATGGAAACGCAGCTAATAGTCCCACCTATCATGAACCAATCAGACGAGACCTGATGTGAGTGGGCGTGGAGCTCCACCTCAAACAGAATCAAGTTATATTAAAAGTAAGCTAGTTATTGCTGGCAGAGCATACCTGAGTAGATTAGATGACCTCAACCAGCATGACATGGACTGGTTTACACGACTCGTCATGTAACGATTGACTAATGCAGATAAAGATGAAACTTCTCAGGACAGTGAGTCACTGTCCTGGTTTGTAATGAGTGTTTCTCTAATGAGCTGTTCTGTTCTCCCACATACATGATCCTTTCTGTTTGAACTTTGTTGCCGGTAATCCGCCTAACTGCTCCCTGCTGTCAAACTGGGCTGTTTGCTCTGCATGTGATATCAGTGATTAATGTCACAGGATGACCTTTCCCCTACTTCTTCAAAGATGTAATGAGGTTTGGACAATTGGAGCTAATAATCTAAATATTTACCTGCTGTACGTTTGTTGCCCGTCTCAAAAGATCGGACGATCGTATCAGCGCCTCGGGTCATTCGCAGATGACACGAAAGAGTCCGACCTTTCGGGTCTGACAGATCCACTCAGAGCGAGCGGAGTCGATGTGAAGCCAGGTTTAAAGGTACGGCCGAGCTTCAGATGAGTGGTTTTCACACATGAACGAGCTGCTGGTCTGTACTTTGCTCTGAGCCGGGGGACAGCTTTGGCTCTTGAAAGGTTTTGGAAGTGGTTTGTTTCCACTCTGCATCAAACATGAAACGACCTTTTCAACAAACTTTGACCACGGATTCTCCTCGAGGTTCCCCAGCCTTTAGAATGCAAACAGATTAAATAAAAATTGTGTTTTTATCAAGTTCAAGTAACAGTTTTCTCACAGAAAATTAAGATTAAAAAGTGTGTTTTTGACCATTTCTTTTCTTAAATCGCGGTGAATCAAGAGCAGAAGAAAAAAATCCAGTTTGTAGATGTTACATACAAACTAAAGTGGGCGGAGCCACAAGCTCTCATCTACTTGCAGACAAATAGATCTACGTACGTCTTCCTCACCTGAGGCTCAAAACTGCACGGCTAAATGGCTTACGTTATCTTGTAGCGGTAGTGTTAGCTAGCGTGAGAGTGTTAAAGGCCCTATACCATCCTTTTCTTAAATATTTCAGAGTAAACTATATCCATATATATGATCATATATTACCTTAGGCAAGCTAAATAAATTATGTATGAAGTATGAGTTATTTTCATGAGTTTTTTCCAGAAGTGAAACACCTCAATCTCTGAGTCTCCGCCTCCTGCTGCTTGTGGGTGTCACCCATCTCCTGACATCATCTTAGAGCCCCAGCATCGTATCTGCTTTTTGCCCACAAATACAGAAACATCCAAACTTCTGCATAGATGGATGTGCGTACCATATAACTGCCTTTAGTAGTCCTGCCATCGCAACACTGGTTGTAGGGATGGCTGGGGCTAATGGCTGAGGTGGCTGAGTGGCGAAGTTAGCAGCAGATCTCTGCTAGCTGAGCGGAAAAATTAGTGGCTGAGCACCGCTAGCTACTCGGTGAAGTTAGTGGCTGATCACCACTAGCTAAACAGCAAAATTAACGGCTGAGCACCGCTAGCTGAGTGGTAAAGTTAGCGGCTGAGCACCCTTTAGCTAAGCAGCAAAGTTAGCAGCTGATCACCGCTAGATGAGTGGTGAAGTTGGCGACTAATCACCACTAGATTAACAGCAAAGTTGGTGGCTGATCACCGCTAGCAAAGCGGCAAAGTTAGCGGCTGATTACTGCTAGCTAAGGAGCCAAGTTAGCAACTGAGCACTGCTAGTTGAGCGGCAATTTTGGCGGTTGATTACTGCTAGCTTTGCGGAAAAAGTGTGTCTTTGTTTTAGCCTGAGAGGGCGGTTCTGGTAGCCCAGACTCTTCTTGAAAGGGGCTGTTCTCACTTTGTGACATCAGCTTGTTAGAAACTGCTGGTTTTCATTGGTTGGTGGGGGCTGGTGCTCCGATGGAAGGTTTTTAGAGGAAGGCTCAAATGTGTGCATGGATTAAAACGCTGCTTTGGGGTTGTTCATAGCGAGGAATGAACCTTATAATACACTTAAAAGCTCAAAAATTAGGTTTTTCATGGTTTAGGCCAGGGGAGTCGAACTCAATCACATAGGGCGCCAAAATGAATTTGGCCTCTGAAGATGCTAGTGCTGATAGCTAAAAACGCTGAAACTGATAGCTGAAATCACTGAAGCTTTTAGCTGAAAACACTGAAGCTTATAGCCAGCTAAAATATTAGCTAAATGCCAAGTTAGCCTAAAAAAAGAGATTAGGTAAGCAAAAACAACTAGCATGTAGCTGAAGAAATAGCTAAATTCCAGAATAGCCTAAAAAAATGAAAATAGCCTAAATTAGCATAAACAGCTAGCGTGTAAATATAAACACCAAAAAAACATTTTTTAAAAGCCAAAATTAGCCAAAAAGTTAGCATGTAACTGAAAAAATAGCTAAACTCCAAAATAACCTAAATTAGCCAAAACAGATGGCATGTATCTGGAAAAAATGACTCAATTTCAAAATAACCTAAAAAAATACAAAAAGCCTAAATTAGCTTAAAAAATAGCTAAAATTCAAAATAGCTAAAAAACCGAAAAAAATCCTAAATTAGCTGAAAAAATAGCTGAAATTTAAAATGACTAAAAAGCCTAAATAGAATAGAATAGAATAGAATAGCAATTATTAGCAAATAGCAAAAATTAACCAAAACAGCTAGCATGTAGCTAAAAAAAAGCCTAAATTAGCTGAAAAAAATAGCTAAAATTCAAATTAGCTACAAAAAACTGAAAAAAAGCCTAAATTAGCTAAAAAAATAGCTAAAATTCAAAATAACTAAGAAGCCTAAATTAGCCGAAACAGCTAGCATGTAGCTAAAATATTAGCTATAATCCAAAACAGCCTAAAAAATCTTAGTAAATGCCAAAATAGTCCAAAAAGCCAGCAGAATACCATTTTTTAAAACTTTAAACAACAGTTTTTTTTTTTGGTTTGGGCAAAAAAAATTATAATCACAATTAAAAGACACTGAGAACACTTTTACCAAAGATCAAACGACGATCGGAGCGGATTCCTCAATCTACAATTGTAGCTCTTCTAAAGCCAGCAATGAAATGCGTTTCTCAACACATGCTAGTGTTGCAGCAGAGATGCGCCTGCCGCGACATGCCCGGACGTCAGGGGAGCTATGCTTTTCATCTGTTATCTCATCTGATTGTGGCAGGCCTCAAGGTTTTTATTGGCTCCCGTCCAGGTCGGAGCCTCGTTTCTGATTGCACAACGTCAAGTCACAATGCGCACACATCAGCAACTCCACAAAAATGTAATTGGCAGTAAACAGACGCCCAACGGAAGAACTGGATTTATGACTTTCGAGTTGAAAAGGATCAAATCAGGAGAACGCCAACTCTCGGAAAGCTGTTACCTGAGCAGCTCTGTAAACATCACCAAAGATGGTGGAAAACGTCAGATGATGAAGGCTTTTCACAAAATCCTGACCTGCATCTGTTCGTTATCTCTCATCTACCGTCTGAGCCTTCAGCTTCATTTCTAGTTCACTTCTTTTTACAGTAAACGTTCTGTAGGTCTGCACAGATGACTGAATACTTTCAAACAGAAGCTCTCCCTTCATCAGGTTTCTATGCTACTTAAAAATCTATATGAATTCAGCTCCAGTATAATGTAAAAGTGTCATTTCATATTCATTTAAGTTCAGACTCATCTGCTCTTTTATGGTCTGTAATCCCAGAATAAAGAAGTTACCGAACAAAAGAACAAAGCGTGCCGCTTCTGAGGACTTCCTTTGTTTGTGTTGGGTTTTATCGCTCTTACACAAGCGAGGAGGCGCTGTTCTTGTGTCGGGCTGGGCTTTAAGTTTTCAACAAGTCATTTGTCAATTTCAAAGCTGCTGTAATGTTTGTTAGAAGTTCGGTTTTCTTCTGGTTCTTTGAGCCGCTAAATGCTGCAAAGTCGCACGGATTTCCTCCAGTAAATTCAGGTTTTAGGATCGCTTTACAAAAAATTACAATTAGATTTGTTTCAAAGAAGAAGAATCAGTTTTATATTCCTAAAATATGTCCAAGTAGAGCATATTTCTATAGAATTACAAACTTACTTTACTATCAGCAAAAATAAATAATTATTCTCAAGATAAAAGTATAAACCCAAGATAATAATGAAATGTAACTTAGATTTGTACCTTTTTATCTCTGGGTGTCGTATGAATCATTTGTATTAATTTTTTTTTATTCAAAGACAAAAAAATGTGTAATCAAAATTATTTAAATTATATATTTGTAAAATATACAAAAAACAAAACAAAACTTTACTAAAAAAATTAAAAAAAAATGCAAAATGTTTCCAATTTTCCATAATATTTTGCTAGATCAAAAAAAAAACTAACCAATTAATCGCAAACTGTAAAATAAATTACCGTATTTTTCGGAC
>NC_050515.1:7402376-7402860 GCF_002922805.2 Oryzias melastigma
CTAGATTAAAAAAAACTAACCAATTAATCGCAAACTGTAAAATAAATTAATTGCAATTACTCGCTTTGACAGCAATAGTTTTTACACATTTAAACGTTACTCAGTAGAAGCATAAAAAGCGAATTGCTTGGGGCGGTCATGGTGCTGTGGTGGAGCGGTCGACTTCTGGTCCGAGGATCACAGGGTTCATGTGTTGAAGTGTCCTTGGGCAAGAAACTGAACCCCACACTGCGCCTGGTGGTTGTAGGTTGGCGCCAGTGTTCGGCAGTGGAGTCGCCATCAGTGTGTGTTTGTGTGCGTTTGTGTGTGTGAATGCAAAGTGCTTTGAGCTTTCAAGGAAGGTAATAAAGCACAATAAAAGAATATGTCATTTATAACTTCTCATTTTGGCTTCTGCTCTCTGATGTTCTTTCTGGATCTGGATCTGAACGTTTTACATGTGGTTTGAGCCATGCTGATGTATGACAGGATGAGTACATGGGTA